>NC_052518.1:12044200-12338746 GCF_014356525.2 Nilaparvata lugens
AGTTCCCAGTTTATTAATTTTACATTTCGTCAGGTCTTCAGTACTGGTACGTCAGGTTTTCAGTCCGTCAAGTTTTTAGTCCGTCAATTTGTGATACTTAGCTTGGAATAGAATTGGCTTATAAATTAATGTATGGGATACGAAATACATGTTTGAGGCATCATCATGACGTCTGAACTTCTGAACTGAGTAACTAGCAATTTTACATGAAGATTCTGAATTTATCTAGGATGGATATTGGTATATTCTCATTTTATTAATGAATTACAATGCAATGATTAAAACAACTATATCCAATTCGTGATTCAAATTTCACGCCCAACTGAACAGATATTTCTGCAAGTGAATCTGTGGCGTGATTGGTAGCAAGCGTGAGTCATGAATGAAAAGTTGCGGGTTCCAGCCCAACTTGACTAGTTTTTTTTTGCTGTGAATTTTTTAACTTTGATGAAGAATATACAACTAATTTTGACAAAATCATCAATAATTATTCTTTTCTCCATGTTTTCTGAGCATGAAGACTAGTATTTTTTGTGTTTGCTGTGGATTTTCAACTTTGATGAAAAATATACAATTAATTTTGACAAAATCATTCATAATAATTCTTTTTTTCTACAACTGCGCGTAAAAAAGAATTTACGTACTCAATTCTCCTCGTAAAACAGCTTATTTCTGAGGAGAATCTACTTTTCGCTCGCTAACCATCCGCGCATGCGCAGTAGATTTTCTTCACGCTCGCTGATCAGCTGATGGTAAGCAGCTCGCCAAAAGGTCAGATCTTAACCTAAAAAGTCGGTAATTGTAACTCCGCCGATATAAGTAATTTAACAGGTTTGGGCAGTTGTAGAGAAAATTTTGTATGTAATTCGCGCGTAATGCTTCTTTATCGCTCTTGCAAAATTATCACGCTCCGCTTCGCGTCGCGTGATAACTGTTTTGCGCGAGCAATAAAGTCGCGCATTACGCTCTTAATACATAAATAGCTATTTCCATGTTTTCTGAGCATAAAGATTAGTATTTTTTGTGTTTGCTGTGAATTTTCAACTTTGATGAAGAATATACAATTAATTTTGACAAAATCATTAATAAAAATTCTTTTTTCATGTTTTCTGGGCATAAAGGGGTTTTAATTTTACATCATAAAACTTCACCCAGTGGAAAGCATATAAGTTACCTGCTAGTTGGATAATATTTTGGTATTGAGAGTACAGATACAATAATTGAATTAATTATAGCTTACAAATTAGTTATGGATTCTGTGAGAGGACGTGGAAAATTAAGATTAAGGCGGAAGAACAGATGATGGATTGTGTGAGTGAGAGAGGAAAAGCCAGAGAGAGAGAGCGAGAGAGAGATAGAGTGAGTAGGTGAGCAAGAGTAGGAGAAGATCAGAAACAGAAAGTGAGTGTGAGTGAGAGAAGAGAGAAGATGTATGTTTTTATATTTTCTCTGGTGAGAGTGGGCAAGGATAAGAGAGAATAACAGAGAGAGAGAGAGAGTGTGTGTGTGTGTGTGTAACGAGAGTAAGGGAGAGTTTGGGAGGACGACAGGATAAGAGAGTGAGAGAGTGAGTGTGATAGAAAGACAGAGTGAGCGAGAGAGGCTATGGAGGAGATTATTGCTTCACGAGAACCTGTGCTCCAAATTTGAACATAAAAGCGGGAATGTGATTCCCTTATATGGTATTTATGACGGCTGTTTTCACATGAAATTTGAAATGATTGAATTATATCACATGACAATGGATCCAGCCAAAAGTCATGATGCGTAAGGAGTTGAATGACAGCAAATAATATGTGACATTTACACATGATTGATTACAGTACCAGCTCTAGCTTGAAAAATATATTGAATGCGAAGAAATGATAATTTTCTGGTACAGTACATCTTTTTAAAGCTGTGCAAAGGCTAAAAATAAACTTGCTAATGGTGATATTTTTCAAATTTTTTCGATTTGTATATCATCAAGCTATCAAAATGGAAAAGTTTTCTCAGGAAAACATTTTTTCCGATTATTACTTTTTGAGATATGAGTGCCTAACGTTTAAATGTTTAGGACAAAACATTTCAAATTCGGTAAGAGATGAATCCATGAGATGTAGAAGATAAATTCTTCATGGTATTGTTGATTGATTAAAACAAAAATTTTCTGAAAATATCAATTTTGAAAAAATTATTCAATTTACCAAAAATGGCCAAAAATAACTTTAAGTTGAGCTATGTTTGGTCATTTTTAGTAAATTGAATAGCTTTCTCAAAAATTGATATTTTTTGAAAATTTTGTTTTATTCAATCAACAATACCATGAAGAACTTATCTTCTAAATATCAAGGATTTATCTCTTACCGAATTTGAAATGTTCTGTCCCAAAAATTTAAACATTAGGCGCTCATAACTCGGAAAGTAATGATCGGAAAAAAAATTTCCTGGGTAAACTTTTCCATTTTCATAGCTTAATGATAATCGAAAAACTTTGAAAATATCACCAGTAGAGAGTTCATTTTCAGCCTTTGCACTGCCTTCTAAACTCTAAACAATAGAACACAAAACTTTTCGCCTTATCCTTGAAGAAAGAATAACAACAACAAAACAAAAAAGTAAAAAGAATAAAAACAACAAAAATGAAGAATATGATTAAGATAATAAATAGGATAATAAGAAAAACAAGAACAAGAATTGCTATGTAATTTGGTTACTACAATATTACAATTCTCATATTGATGAATTAAATCATTTTATTAAAATATTTGGAGAGAAATAGTACAGGCTCAGCCTAGTTTTTCCTCCAATGTCATAATAAATTTTATATATATATATATATATATATATATATATATATAATATATATATATATATATACAGGGTGTTTCAGAAGTAGTGTCGAGAATTTTAGGGTATTGTACCTGGATGCTAGGAGACTACAAATGTCATATTTGAAGTGTCCAAAACTCAGCGGTTATCCTTATAGCTGCCATTTTGTTTTTTTCACTTAAAAATTTTTATCTCAAGAACGAAATGTTGTATTGATCTGAAATTTGGCATGAATATTTATGCTATAAAGACTCAACTATAAAAAATAAAAAAAAATTTTTCGTTAAAATTTTTCAAAATGGCGGCCATTTTAAATTTTTGATGGCGAATATCTCGAAAACCGTCCATTTTACAGAAAATTTACAAGAGACAAAAAAGTTAGCAAATTTTTTCACGATTCCAATGATACCTAATTTATTAAGATTGGTCGAAGAATAACAGAGAAATTTATTTTTTTCGTACTGCATGCATGACCACTTTTCACCATTTAAAGATCAATATTAATTTTTTTAATTCCAGATGTATTTAAGATGAAGCTTTGAAACTCGGTATGGCTCCATATGGGCAAACAGATGATTTTACAATGGTTTTCAGATGATAATGTTTGTCTTGTAAAAGTATTGTTGTTTCATTAAAAGTAAAGAACCAGATGTAGTGCTTCCTATTTCTTAGTCTCACGTTTCCTAGGTCTTATTTCTATCTTAAATTTCCAGTTTCAATATTTTCTTACATTGCTTTTACACAAATATTTAATTATTGTAATGGAATTTAGTTCGCTGGAGTACACCGATATTCACTTCATGTATGGAGCAGCTCTTGGCAATGCGACCAAAGCAAGAAGAATGTAAGCAGCTGCATTTCCAAACCGCCGTCTCCCTTCCGACAAGGTGTTCACAAGAACTCACAATCGGCTGAGAGAAGTTGGTTCATTTGAACGGAACAGGGTAATTGCTGGTAGGCCTCGAGCAGTTCGAAATGTTGCTTTTGAAGAGGAAGTATTGCAGAAATTCGATTTCAATCCTAAACGAGTACGAGAGCAGTTGCAAAGCAAATCAATTCAAGTGCTTCTTCTGTGTGGCGTGTACTAAACAAGGAAAGACTTCACCCCTTCCGCTTTCAAAAAGTTCACTCATTGGTTGAACGCGACTATGAGCCAAGAGTAAACTGTGCCCGTTGGTTTCTTCAGCAAGACATTATCCAACCAAATTTTCTAGAAAATGTGTTATTTACCGATGAGTCCAGCTTTACAAGAGAAGGAATCTTCAACTCTCGCAACAGTCACGTCTGGGCCTTAGACAATCCTCATGAGGTCAAAGTGCGTGGTTATCAGCATAGATTTTCGCTGAATGTTTGGGCGGGTATCTTAGGTAATCGCGTGATTGGACCATACATTCTTCCTAATCGTCTGAATTCTCCCACGTACATTACTTTTTTAAGAGACATACTACCAGAACTTTTGGAAGATGTGCCTCTTGCAAACAGATATAATATTTGGTTTCAACATGATGGTGCCCCTGCTCATTTCGGAAATGTTGTTACGGACTTTCTGAACATGACCTATCATCAGCGGTGGATTGGGCGGGGTGGACCAGTACCGTGGCCCGCACGTTCACCTGACCTCAACCCTTTAGATTTTTTTTTCTGGGGCCATATGAAAGACCTTGTTTACAGCACGCCAGTAGAAAACGAAGAAGACCTTGTGGCAAGAGTGGTTGCTGCAGCAGGTGCCATTCAAGATGATGAAAATGCTTTTATAGCAGTTCGACGGTCCATGATTGAAAGGTGCAGACTGTGTAATCAAGTTGAAGGACGGCATTTTGAGCAATTGCTGCATTAGTATCAGTGAACCGATTTGAGTGAAATTGATATTTTTCAATGTAAAATAAAATTTGGAGGAAAGTTATTCTTGTATATTTCTGTAATAAGAACGGTTTTCATGAAATTATAAAAAAAATTAATATTGATCTTTAAATGGTGAAAAGTGGTCATGCATGCAGTACGAAAAAAATTAATTTCTCTGTTATTCTTCACCCAATCTTAATAAATTAGGTATCATTGGAATTGTGAAAAAAAAGGCTAACTTTTTTGTCTCTTGTAAATTTTCTGTAAAATGGACGGTTTTCGAGATATTCGCCATCAAATATTTAAAATGGCCGCCATTTTGAAAAATTTCAACGAAAAATTTTTTTTTATTTTTTATAGTTGAGTCTTTATAGCATAAATATTCATGCCAAATTTCAGATCAATACAACATTTCGTTCTTGAGATAAAAATTTTTAAGTGAAAAAAACAAAATGGCAGCTATAAGGATAACCGCTGAGTTTTGGACACTTCAAATATGACATTTGTAGTCTCCTAGCATCCAGGTACAATACCCTAAAATTCTCGACACTACTTCTGAAACACCCTGTATATATGAATATAGTGCTTCATACAAAAATTTGATAGAATATTAATATAGCGATCAATAGAATATTTATATTTTTTATTCAGCTAGCAACTACAAAATGATCCTTGATTCAAAAAGAATCAAACATCTTCAATCTATATGGATGATTCAGCAGAAATGTCGAAATGAAACGAAATGAATCATCCTGGGAAATTCATGTGAGAGAATATTTTGGTTCTCATTTGACCACATCAATTGAGATAGACGATAAAACATTGCGGTCGCAGTCTCAGCTAAGTCAATAGTTATTGCTGTTTTGCGTGATGGAAATGACTGCTCAACCCGCAGGTGATGACTAATAAAAGATGTTAAGCCGCTAGCAGAATCGTAGGAACGAGTTCGGATATATAATTCCACAAGCAGTTGGAGAATTCTCGGGTTGAAGGTCCATTACTTCCGGAAAGTGTGTGTTTTCCTGGAAGAAAGGCGGGTATATCCATGTCACAAGAAACGAGGGGTTGTTTTCCATAAAATGATAGCCTACAACTTCAAATGGCGAGAAACCAGACACCATCAAAACCAATTATTATGATCTTGTACATTAGTATAGACCTACTACTGATAGTACTAGAGATAGTACTATAATAGTACTATGTATTAGTACTATGATAGTACTTGAATATTTCACTGAAATCTCCGTATGGGATCGATTTGCAATATTTCATAATACTTTCATATGGTTCCTTTCGTGATTAATGATTCTATCTACAGCATTCACGATGTTGTAATATCGGGTATGTATCCTTGCTCACCTTATAAACGATAATGGAGTTCGTAAATTTTATTCTCTAAGAATTTGACATGTATTATGGTTCAAATATATTTTTGTTGAAAATATAAATCTGATTGATGGAACATTTCTAAAGCTATCGTCAAACATACATACACACAAACGTCAACGAGTCGATCCTTATGTCAAAAGTAGGAGATCGTTACGCTCGTTCAATTATGGATTATGAGAATAATATATAATAGATTCCAAAAATAAATTATAGACTGCGGTGTAGTATTCGTAAAAACATTTCCCTACTATATGTTTATATCCTGGGCTATAATAATAATTCTCTTCATTTTTGAGTTGATATCTTGGTTTTCTTTTGTAGAAAATAAAAAACCCGAAGATTTTTAGATTAGTCTAGTTAAGACTGATCTAGTTTAGACTAGATCAAGTATTGAGACTAGAATGTATTGTATATTGAAGTTGTGTTTCTTTTCTGGCTCAAAATTTTGCAAAATTACTCAAAAATTTCCAATTTGTAGAGATTTGTGTAAAATATTTTTGTTTTAATCAGTTTCTAAATATCAAAATTCAAAATTTCTAGTTTAGTCATTAGTTTTGAAGTGGAAATTGAACTTTTTGAAGTGAAACTGAAATCTTAACCTTATTCTTTTTTGAAACTTTTATTTGTAAAAATTTGGGAGAAGACAGTTTTGGGCTATGCCTGTTGTCTTCTCACAATCATATTATATTTATTATAATCATGATCTGTAATGCCAATGGAATAAATAAATAAATATTGAGTTCCAAAACTTGAACATTGATTCTAAGAGCCGGTTTCCGAGCTCGGGATTTAGCTAAGTTCTAGACTTTACAGCTTGACTCAGAAAATTGGCTTACCAAAACGTGAACTGCGACTAGTGCACGTTCAAATTAAATTTCGAAAAATTATAAAATTGAACACAGAATAGAACAAAGAGAAAATAGTGTAGAAATTCAGCTATTTTGAATTATTTAAGAATGTTTCATTTCGTCAAGGGAAAACGTCTCAAATTTTATAGAAATGAGAAAATAAAAGCTACGACTTCGCCCCGTTTTGGAAAGCCAATTTTCTGACTCCAGCTGTAAAGTCTAGAACTTAGCTAAATCCCGAGCTCGGAAACCGGCTCTTAGAATCAATGTTCAAGTTTTGGAACTCAATATTTATTTATTTATTCCATTGGCATTACAGATCATGATTATAATAAATATAATATGATTGTGAGAAGACAACAGGCATAGCCCAAAACTGTCTTCTCCCAAATTTTTACAACTAAGGTTTCAAAAAGAATAAGGTTAAGATTTCATTTTCACTTCAAAAAGTCCAATTTCCACTTCAAAACTAATGACTAAACTAAAAATTTTGAATTTTGATATTTAAAAACTGATTAAAAACAAAAATATTTCACTTAAATCCCTACAGATTGAAAATTTTTGAGTAATTTTGCAAAATGTTGAGCCAGTAAAGAAACACAACACTTCACTATTGAATGGAAGCTGTATTAAATATTGTCAATCCCACTTTCAAATGTATTCACTGGAAATAAGTTGTCTCTCTTTCAAGCATTTATCATATTTTGAATATGTATATATATGTAGATACATAATTTCCTCATATATAACGACGTGGGAGGTAAATAATATTGGTGCCACGAGAGATGCGACACCCCCCTTCCCACCCACAACCCGAATCACCAAAGGACTATCATTCGTATCGCATTAGAGAGATTCTCTACTAACTGTCAGTAATTCTCATAAAAAACATCTATGCTTCCTATAGAACCAATGCTGCCTCCCCTTCAAACTCCTACATCAAATATCAAGTAAATTTCAAGCATATACCTGATAGAATATCAATAGAACTTTTCAAGAAGCAAAAGCAGTTTTCTCCATTTCCATAGAAGTTTCTCTAATCTGAGGATCAATACAAGTTCTCAAAATGTCTGTCATCAATATTATTCTCTATTCATTCAATTTCATGGAATGGAAAAAGCGATCCATCTTATTCCAACCCTGTCTCATAAAAGCTCCAATTTTATTGACGTTTTATCACCAATAAATATAATCTTCTCACGTATTTGCCATTCGTGCTGATTCCCGAGAAAAATTCTCTTTCAAATACGCATGCTCTTTTACTCTTCGTTTGGGATGAGCACACTGATATAGCATGCAAGAGTATTCCGTTCTCTTCAATGGTATAGAAATCAGAACATAAGAATTCTTTAACATTACATCATTTTTAATAAGCATTACCAGGCTATATGATACATTGATGTCCAAATGGCCTTTAGCTTTTGCGTGAGTGATAACTCTACGACTCTATGAGCTGATTAAACGTCCATGCCTACAGCGGGATTCGAACCCACGACCAGGTAGCGCTAGCAAACTGTAAGGTGCAACGCCTTATTGTCGTCTTAGCTATCCTTGCCGGCAAATAAAAGAGGTAACATAAAATTCAAGAATAATTGATCGTAGATAATGATTTCTTGATTGATTTTGAACTGCTATAATTATATTCACTGTTATTGGCAGGCATTCATCATGCACATGTTATAGTAGTTCTCGTAGCAAATAAGTTCATGGGAATGTAAAGACTTCAAGAAAGAGGAACAGTATGAAGATTTCGTTGAAAAGGTAAATTACTATGATGAGAAGAATAGAAGAAATGTTGGAAAAGATTCATATTGATTTTGGGGCCAACTTTAGATGAAGACTAACCAGGACATGGAAATTTATAATAGAATCAAAAAAGTTGAAAGAATACCAGACTTATAATATGAAAATAAACCCAATCTTCTGGATGATATCTATGATGATAATATCTTCTATAATAACATTATACTTTTATACTTGACTTTAAAGTGTCCTTCGTGATATCAGTTGTTGGGTGGGATACGTGGCAATAAAACTTCCATGAAATAAAAACTTTCATAGCCTATCAAATTCAAAAAGACAGCTATTATTTGAACTTCAAATACCGTACAGAATACGGAACACTTGATTTGAAAAGTCGATTTGTCTCTTGAAAGCTAACTCTAGAGATTTAAGGCTCTGAAGAGTACTTTTTAATGCAAGTTTTCTAGTTACTAAAATTCAACTAAAACATTTTTAAGTAGAGGAGCTCATTCGAATGTTCTGTACCTATCTCATCTGGTCTGCTGTCTGCGAAGTCTTGAAAGGATTTGATGAGATTAATTCAAAAGTATCTGATTCAATAATATATAATTCGGTTTATTCAATATTGAGTGAGAGGAGACTGTCTAGCTGGTCCAATGGCAGGCGTTCATGCCCTTGACCAATAGCAGTACTCGCCTACTAGTATAAATTCTGCTGCTCTTGTATTTAGTTTTAGTTTCTCAGAGATTGACAATGGTGTAATAACCGAAGCCGGTCTTTCTAAGTATCAATAAATCTGTGGTTTTTTGACAATTTCTTATTCTTTTTCATTCAATTATTCAATATTATTCTTAACTAGAGGCATAGAAGGCTTTTTTGCTGTTAGATAGATTTTTTACGTGAAATACGTGTGAACATCTGAATGGCATTCAGTAATAATTGTCGAAATAGTAGGTAGTTACTGCGTTAATTTTCGCTTTGCAATCAAAACACAAGAGGATCGGATGCTTGTCTGATAGGTGTTTAACTAGAGAGGAATTAGGTGGTTACCTCTCACGTCAAACTGTCAGGCTCACCAAAGCAATACTTCGGCTCTATGACTGACGGATCTCTCTCACCACAAAGGCTTTGCTGATGTGGGTTGAGTGGGAAGGGGATGATCGTAGTGGCTGTCTGCTCCATGCTCATTATCACAGCAGCAAGGCTCCATCTATCAACACTTCTTGTTCTGCTTTGACTTCTTCATCGCGAAGATCATCTTACAATTATCATCATCATCATCATCATCATCATCTGAGTCAACATAGTCTGCATCATCATGTTTAATTATCAGCTCTGGTAGCCCAATTTGATGCAATTTATGCCGCCGCAAAATCCGAGTAAAGCGGTGGAATTCACAAATGTTCATCGATTTGAAAGCTTCGAAATCACTGTTTGAAGTTATTGTGGAAGGATATTTATTTATTCATTAGAGCAAACGATACAATAGTCGGAAAAGAAAAAAACAGGCTATTTCCCAAAACTTTATTTCCTAATTTTGTCTTAAATTTTACAAATACTATGTAGAATATGTCCATTACAATTTATACACGAAATCATCAATCTGAATATACAAATCAGAATAAAACGAACAATTTCAAATTCAGATAGATTGATAATAGAACGTCCGTAAAAAACATGAAACAAACTACAAAATCACAAAATAATTCTATAAAAACACAAAAATTTTAGCTCAAAAATATCACGTTCACCAAGACAACAGCTGATAATATTTATCATTAGTAAAGAATTCTATGAACAATTCTAAAAACTTAAACATGACTTGTCGACTGTTCATAGCTTATATTCCAAAATTGAAAGTTGATTTAGGAGTTCAGCCTACAGTGGGTATCATCCATGTAATGTATATTTTCAATGAACGAATATTGTTATCTGCATCATCATCATTGTCTACATTGGCATTACTTTCTCTCTTTCCACTTTTTTCCAAGTCAAATCAAAACCGAGGGAACAAATTGAGAAAAAAACCGCAGCCCCTTTATTTGACTGAAAATATGTTAATAAATGAGATTTTATATCTGTTGTACATTTCCCAGTCTTTTATAAAAATTTAAGATAAATCTCATAACAGTTTCCTAAATTGGGGTTCCAAGTTCCAGTTTCTCAAATGATGTCTACCATTGCTAGTGCGATACATTCTGAATTGAACTCTCCACTATAAAATGAAGTCAATCTTTTTCCATACGAGAAAATCTATTCTAGAATCTTCTATTCTATTCTATACGATAAATACTCATTCTATTTATATAATCGATAGCTTTTCTAAATACAGGATGTTTTTGATTTGTTGATGATTTTGCTTTTATCACTCATTTTTCTCTAAATAATGATTAAACATTCGAAATTGAAGCTTTGCACAATCATTTATAACAACTAGACAAAGCTACAAAAAATTATGATAATTTGTAAGCTATTTTAGATTATTTGAAACAATAATCAATGTTACATAACCCTCTTGGTCTTGAAATGTTAACAAATCTTCAACTACTTTTTCTCTACTCAAGTGAAATGAATTACATTTATTCTAAACTTATCCCATGACCAAGAGGGTAATGTAGCATCAAAATTATTGTTTGAAATAATGTAAAATAGTTTACAAATCATCATATTTTTGTAGCTTTGTCTAGTTGTTGAAAATGATTGTGCAAAGTTTCAATTTCGTATGTTGAACCATTATTTAGAAAAAAATAATAAGTGAAAAAAGCAAAATGGCCGCTGTGTGAGTAACTGAAGACTTCCGGACAATTTAAATATGATATTTAGATGTATTTCTTACCCAGGAACAATGCCCTTGAGTAGGGAGTTCCTAAACACTCTGTATAACCAATAATACGGTTATGATTCAGATATTAGTAGGTATTAGTTATGATTCAGATATTAGTAGATAGTAGGATGATTCAGATACAGTAATATAGAATGATTCGTACTTATATACTCTATAAACTTATAGGCTTACTTGTATATTGGTTAATAGATCCAGACTCTCTTTTCTTTGATACTCTTCTCTCTCTTTATCTTATGCATACATCCTAGGAATGAGGAAGAGAAAACCCGTTTTTCCTTGTACATTTTTCTTTTTTCCAAATCTCTCCTGAACTAAGCCTCTTACAACAAATCTTTTTTTTATCATCAATATCGGAGTTCCGATTTCGCCATAAAAAAAGAATCACCGTGTTTTCCTTTGATAACATCCATAAAGTGAGATAGAACGGTTATAAGAACATTCCAAATTTTTCGTTTACATTCAAGTAAAGGCTCAATCCTCAATCACATCGATTTCTTGTGTTCACAAAGAGACACCGTTTATTGAGATGCAATAGTGCAATAAAATATAAAATGAAATGCTTCAAACAAATAAATGTATTTATTTATTTATTAGTGCGATAGCGAGCGCAGTAATGTCAAAATTTCAACTCTCTCAAATTTCTCTTTGTCTATTTGTATGAGTTCCACACTGAATCGTTCTCATGAGATTTGAACAAACATTTCTCTTTTTGTGTAGTTGAGAAGTTGATATTGTGGTAATTATTCATATTGAATGAAAAAGACAAAGAAATCGTCAAAAAACACAGATTTATTGATACTTGGAAAGACCGGTTTCGGCTATTACACCATTGTCAGTCTCGTTTATCAGAGATTGACAATGGTGTAATAACCGAAACCGGTCTTTCTAAGTATCAATAAATCTGTGGTTTTGACAATTTCTTAGTCTTTTTCATTCAAAACATTTCTCTTTTTGAATCACGTGGCAAAGTACTACGCTAAAGATTATTCTATTACTTTTTAAATATTTATATTAATATTTTATAGTTTCAGATAAATGATTTGGTCTAGAAATTGAAATGGACATAAACTACATAAAATTTAGACGATTTGAGACAAAATTAGAAAATAGAAGAAGTTTTGGGCAATAGCCTGTTTTTTCTTTTCCGACTATTGTATTGTTTGCTCTATCCAATAAATAAATATGTGAAGAAATGAATGGATTAGTACCATTTTGCTTTCATGAAAAAAATATTTATATAATCTATAATATTATAGAAAATAGCTTGTACCCTCATAGTACTTTTTAATTTAACACAACTAATTTCAACAAGCTTTTCAAAAAATGACACTTGAGCACAAAATTTCGAAACTTGTCGTGTTCTATTCAAACATATCACAAGGATACTAGTTATATTCTATAACTGAACACTGATGTAGCCCTATAATTATACTACTCTATTAAAACATACCACAAACACTCTATTATAAAAATGTAGACATCGATATTCTCACGATGTGATTGATAATTATTCAATTTTATTTTATTGTATGGGAAAGAGCTCAAAAAGCGATGTTTTTATTAGAGTTTCATTGAAGTTTCTGGAGGTATCCGTGAAGAAGTTTTTAGTATTTCAAAAATGAATGATTCGTGAATGATCAAATCTGAATAGAAATATCAAAAATATTCTCATGCATATCTGTTTGATAAATTGGCTTTGTGTGATCCTATCTTACACGCAATATACAATCATAATTGGCGCAAGTGAATTCTCTCAAACTCTCGTACGGTTAGATTCACATGAAACGGACAGCATCCTAATCAATACTTTCTCCATTCGATGAATGCTGCCAAATGGAAGAGAATGTCTGTATAGCGGAAACAACACATTGATCGGATTAATTGAGTGCTCTCAAAAAGTTATTGGGTGAACGGCTACAGATATATATATTGTGCGCCAGTTCCCGCTTATTGTAACCATGGAGATTTCAAGTCCCATCAAAACAGATCACGCATTCAATCGCGAATATGGCTTATATTGAGTGAGTCGCTTTGATACGCCAACCCAGCAAATATCGACAATGGGTGAAAAAAGATTGGCTCAATAGAAAATTCATTCCATTAAAATTTTCCGAGCTCGTGAAAATACCTGATAGCTATTCTTTTTCAATTTACCCGGAATTACTCTTTTCCTTGTTTTTTATCATTTTTTGTAAAACGCGAACAATGGCGATGAAAGTTCAAAGCATGAGCCTTCCTTGAGAATGGATGAAGAATTTGGTTTGATCATTTCTAAACGTTGATTGGAATGCGCCCTTCCTTGAGAATGGATAAAGAATTTGGTTTGATCATTTCTAAACGTTGATTGGAATTCACCCTTCAAACGAGAAAAATGGAAACCAGCATTACATTCAGATAAAGATATAAACGTTGTTCAGAAATTGATAACGTTTTCAGACGACCGGGAAAGCTTATACTTACCTAATAGAAACCAATGTTTTCATCATAAAGAAGTAGCTGAGATGTGACTTAAAATGATTGTGTTCCAACAGATTCATTCATCATATTCGGGATAGTTTAATAGTTTCCATACATTCCCTGCAGCAATTTTCGGATATATATACTCAATAATGGTTTTTAATTTCTAACACAGATCAAATCTTAGTGTATGATCTGTTTACTTAGTCCATGCTTCAAATTACTGATGAATAGATTATACTATTTCAAATTTCAGAGTAGTGCGATTTCAGTAGACAAGAGTTTTGAACCCAGTAGAAAATTATCTACTTGTAAGAAAATTATCCTTAAAAGATTGTAGAAAATTATCCTTATAAGATTAATCTTCAAAGCATTCCAGGGTTTCAAGTTTAATAATTTCAACATAGAACAAGGGCAGCTGGCAGACGATAAGTTGACTAACAGACTGATCTATCAGAACTTTCACTAAAAGTAAAGAATGCATCATTTGAGACTTTACTTCACTCTACTTCAAACTTGACTCTACTTCACTCAGCTTATTTCAAATCAAGGTATGAAAGCAACTCATTTCTCATTAGTGTTCGAACCGCTATTGTTTTGACGTTTAAGGGAATCGCTAATTTGTGGGAGTGGCTTGACTAGGCCAATGGCAGACGTTTGCCGTGATGGATCATTCATCCACCAATCATAGTAAGCTTGCTTATTACCGTAGCGCTTGCAGTTGTGCTCTGTACTTACGGTTTTGTTTTGTGTATATAGTCGATCATATAACATAAACAACAATACCTATATCTCGTTATATCTATGAATAATTTTTGGTTGTTATAAATCTTTGAATCTTTTTATTTAATAACAGCATTATATGATATAACACTTATTGCATCAAATCAGATCATACTTTCGTGGGTTATATCATCAGGTTTCAATATCTTTAACTCTTTGATAAACTTTTCTTCAGGGCCATTATTCATGACTGATTTGTTAAATTCAACTTATGAAGATAAAATACAAACAATACGAACATTAGAACAACAATCTTCAGTATACGGTTTATGTTTTTATAGTAATGAGAGTCGTTCTCGTATGTTCTTATGAAAGGATTTCCAGGGAGAAACTCAGTCAAGTACGATTGGTTGCCTAGCAATCAATGGCAGGATCCAATAGGCAATCAACATTATTTAGGATTTTGCTTGCCTAGAAACTGTTGTACCGTACTTGGCTACTGTTTGTTCTTCAATCGTTCTTTTTCTTGTGAGAGAAGTTAGAGAGTTACAACAGAATATCACTTCATATTATGTTTCGTAAATAATGATTTCATGGGTTTCTAACATGTTTACATCATAACTAGGCATAATATGATTATTATCACTTTCTATTGACTTTTATTTGCTCATAAATATCATTCAAAAAGTTTGGTCGGGATAGAATGAATATACCAACATCAAAGCTTCTCATGAAGTTCAAGTCCGTACGAGGCCGATTGTGAAGGGTAGAAATATGAATTAGAAACACGAAGATAGATTGAAGCTTGAGAGTGCAACATTTAATGCATATTATATTTTCATGGTGGTGCACATTTACATGCATGCATTACATTCAACACTCACAATCTTTAAGCTACGTTTGCCCCTCCAATATGTTTGCACCCTTGAAAATACAGCAATATCATTTGAATGTCACTCTAGAAAATTTGGTCGATATAATCTCTAGAACCAATATGTTTAGGGCTGAAAACTGTCTCCCCTGTTCTGTTGAATGCTACCTTATTAAAACCATGTTACAAATACATATATCTCCCATTTAATCTTTCACACTCTGATCATTCTATTGTTGCCATATTTCTATCCAAACAATAACTGTTTGCTTCAAAGGACTCAGTAATTGAGTGAGTGTAATCTATTGTTTTCAATAAAAGTTCTAAACTGCTCCACCAGAATGAACAAGCAGAGGGAAGTGAAATGATAATCGGAAGGGTTGAACGCGGGTTGTAACTTCATGGACAGGTTAAACGGGTAGACTGATTTAAATCGAGCGAGAGGCTGAACTCATAATAGAGAAGACTGCTCCAAAACAACACACAATGTAGTCTCCAACGTTTCACCATTCAATACAACGGTACACGCAAAAGTTTCAGGAGCGCTTTTTCCAATTGACTTGACTAATTAAGCTTATTTCTGTCCCCGGTTAACATAAACTGTCGAATCTCTCGAGCGTTATATCTTATCTTTTGCCAGTTTACTCACCCAATAATTAGTTGATTTGAATTTAAATTTTGATAAATTTCCCTTAAAAAACAAACTCCTGATTGAACCATATCGATTCAGTCAATCATATTGAACTTTCAATTCGATTAAAATCAACATTTCAATCAAATTGAATGTTTTAATTAGCTCAAAAAAAGATACTATGGAAACCGATCATCTTCGTCATGGATCTTCCTGCAATAATAAATTTATTCGAACCTGAAATTTCAATAAAATTATGTTACAAATTCTTGACTTACAACAATACTCAAGTATTCTTATTATACCAAATTTGATAAGCTAGAATCATCAAGAATACTCTAAAAAACTTGTTATTGTCAATACCGTAATATTACTGCTATAATTAATTAAAACTAACTCTCGTTTCATATAAAAAATTTGTTCAAATGATCAAGAACACCACAAAGAAACCTCTGGTCTACAATCTAACTCTTACAAATTCAACTCTCAAATTTAACTCTTAAATTCAACTATCTTATATATTGGTTGGTATTGAAAAATACATCTAGATACACATTTTTTTAAATTTTGTGGAGTATCAACAGCCACAGCCCAAAACTGTCCCTCTCCCGAATTTTGATTCATTATTAAAATAGTCCAGAAAATAGTTTATGTTTCCTCCACTTTATAAAATTTTATAAATATCCATAACAATTCTATAAACAATCAATTATATTTACATTTCATTTATAATAGATTCAAACAAAATTATAGAGTAATTTCTTGACATTAATAGAGATACAATAGACATAGTCGACTTTAAACATACTGTTGTGAATGTACTTTTGTAATTAATACTCTATTCATTAAAAGTATACATTATGAACAAGATAAAAATGAAATTCTACATCAATTTTGAAACGTTCAATCACAAACCTCCAACTTGTTATCTTTTCATAAATAATTCGCTGCCAGAACAGTCACCTTGACAACCGTGTTCACATGATTAGTATCCATATAGGGCTAGCCTACATCAATACAGTACAGATAGGATCATCAGTATTTTCCGCTCTACACCCAAGGGTTGACTTCGGCTTTTTCTACAATTTGTTCTAGTTTTTATTTTAAAATTCAATGTTTTTTTAGCGCTGCAGCTAAAATTGGAATTTTTTCACCGTTAGAATTTCTCCTCTTTTGCTTTTGAGGCCATTAGCCGGTTCTCACCTAGTAACCCTGGCAGGGGCCCTTACAGGGTGCTACCATCCGGAGCCAGATGGACCCTGATTTTTTCAAGAGGTGTATCTCCTCCCGCAGTGGATGCTTGATATTGACACTAGATGTTGAGGCCAAATATTCTGCATCCACCACTTGCTGGGGTCCCCGGGATTGCCACACCCGTTAACTTTCATAATGAAAGTCCCCCTGAGGGATATATTATTTTCGTTTCAATTATGAAAAGAAAACTGTGAAGTTGAACCAATAGATGATGGATAAGTAATAGATATTTATAAGTAGCAGGTAACCCTGCTAGGGTCTCAAATCAAATCAAAAATCAAAATTTTTATTTACAATACAAACAATTGAGGGTCCTGCCAAACCCGGAAGTTTTGATTTGATTTTGGTTTTGAACCCGTGCTTTAAAACTTGACAAACTGGAATCTTCACATACTGAAATCTTGGAGGATTGAAAATAGGCCTTTAACTATCCTCGGTAAATTAAGAATCAATATACAAAATTTCAATTTAATCAGTCCAGTAGCTCAGACGTGATTATACGTCATTTGCGAATGTGTATGAGCCAATTCTTTCCTTTATTACATTAAGGTACGTACAGATTTACGCGCCGCGAACATGAGCAATTCACTTTTAATCAGCTGATGTCAAGCTTTTTATATCTGTATCTTCTTACCGTTTCTGTAAAAATACAAATATAATCAGCTGATTAAAAGTGAATTGCTCATGTTCGCGGCGCGTAAATCTGTACGTACCTTAATGTAATAAAGGAAAGAATTGGCTCATACACATTCGCAAATGACGTATAATCACGCACATGCAAATCTGTATGCCGCGAACATGAGCAATTCACTTTTAATCAGCTGATGCCAAGCTTTTTATATCTGTATCTTACCGTTTCTGTAAAAATACAAATATAAACAGCTGATTAAAAGTTAATTGCTCATGTTCGCGGCGCGTAAATCTGTACGCACATGCAAATCTGTATGCCGCTGTATGTTTGCAAATAAATGTATGCTGCTGTATAAAGCTTTTTATATGTTTGCAAATAATTTGTATGCCGCTGTATAAAGCTTCTTATATCTGTATCTTACCGTTTCTGTGAAAATACAGATATAAACACCTGATTAGAAGTTAATTGCTCATGTTCGCAGCGCGTAAATCTGTACGCACATGCAAATCTGTATGCCGCGAACATGAGCAATTCACTTTTAATCAGCTGATGCCAAGCTTTTTATATATGTATCTTACCGTTTCTGTAAAAATACAGATATAAACAGCTGATTAATAGTTAATTGCTCATGTTCTCGGAGCGTATATCTGTACGCACCTTTACAGATAAGACAAAGTGTGAATTGAACCTACTTTGTTCAAAGAGAAGTCAACAAGTAGTATCGTAGGTAGTATCGTATTTGAATGTACTTGTAGTTGGCCCTACTTGCTGAGTGGCAGCTGAGGTAGTTGAGACCCTTTCTCTACCCTTTAATAAAACATGAGTGTGATCCACGCTGTACGCGAATCGCATGAAACTCTCACTTGAAGTTTAGTTGGCCCACAGCGCAAAGCGCCGCTTGCTTTGATCAAATTTACCGTCGACTTATTCAATGCTCTATATCGCATTCAAGTCAATGCTCTATATCGCATTCAAGTCAATGCACTATATCACATTCAAGTCAAAGCAGCTCTATCAAAAAGCCTCGAGGCTACTGTACCGTTCATTTTTGAATATCATGTACTCAAATATATGTAGGCCTATATAGATACATATATGCATGAATGTGTTTTTGAATGTTATATGCTTATTGTGTATCCACATCTAATTTATTCATATATAACTGTTTTTAACTTCTTATATTTGCCAAATTCAAGATAGTTCATTGAAGTAGTAGTCCCGATGAGAACTACTTATTTTAATCATATTTAACTCATTTTTATATTGGGAAAAATTAGGAAAGGCCTATATAGATGAATATGTATAAATTTGTTTATGCTTACTGTGTGTATACCTAATTCACATGATATCTGAATTATTCATATTATAATTATTGTTATCTTTTCATATTTGTCAATTTCAAGTTAGTTCCTAGAAGTTGTAGTCCTTATAAGAACTACCTATTTTATTAATATTCAAATCATTATTCTACTAGAAAAAATTGATCATTAGTCATTTTAGACTAAACTGCAATTAATTGAAAAAATATATATGCTTATTAAAAATCCTGGGCCCGGTTGCAATAGAGCCGGTTAAAATTTAATCTTGATTGATTTCTCAAGAACCAATCAGAGAAGACTTTTACGAAAAAAGGCTTCTCCGATTGGTTCTCGTGAATTTAATCACTATCAAAATTTAACCGGCTCTATTGCAACCGGGCCCAGGATTTTTAATAAGCATATATATTTTTTCAATTAATTGCAGTTTAGTCTAAAATGACTAATGATCAATTTTTTCTAGTAGAATAATGAGTTAAATATTAATAAAATTGGTAGTTCTTATAAGGACTACAACTTCTAGGAACTAACTTGAAATTGAAAAATATGAGAAGATAACAATAATTATAATATGAATAATACAGATATCATGTGAATTAGGTATAGATACACAGTAAGCATAAAAAAATCTATACATATCCATCTATATAGGCCTTTCCTAATTTTCCTATTCTTTTAAAATTTGTTTAGGCTATTGTGCAACCGGTCCCTGGACTTAATAAGAGTTATTTTTATAAAAAAATATGAATAGATTGAATAGTTCCTGCAAACATCATATTAAGGTCGCTAATTAATAATAAGTTTTTAACAAAAACTGCTATATATATTTTTTTCAAATTCACATTTAATTTGGTACAAGGAAGCGTTTACTATGACTGTCATTAGTTTTGCAAAAGTCGTTTAATATGTGAGTGGGTTAAAAGTTACAAGTCGCTACGATATCTAACAGTATAGCTATAGGATCTTGTGAAGGTGTCTCAGAACTCCTCCACAAAGAAGTTCCAAGGTATGCCGAAATGCTCTCAGACGCTAATTATGTTTGATGAGCCAGTATGTCACAAGTGTGACTGTCCTAATGACATGTTTTTGGCGCGCAGGGGCCAGATATAACTGTAGGGGGTTGTAGTAGATCGAATTGGATACGAAAGAAGGAGAGAAGAAGATACATGGTTGAGAGGGAAATATGGAAATGTCGGGTGCGATAAGGAGAGGAGTAAGATACGCAGTGAGCGGATGATACAAGAAGTGAGTGATAGCTATGGTGAGTTGTGTTGAGAGCGAGCGATACGGGGCGTCGTCCGTTTCAGGCAGAATGCAACGAATATAAGGCGTATCTTGAGCGTGTAGCCGGGCTAGAAGCGAGAGACGGCAGTCTTCGTCAGTCCGTCCGCAATCGCGATCACAGTGGTGTGCACTGACCGGGTGCCACTCCATCTCCCATCAGCTCTCAGCTATGTCGTGTGTCTGTGACTCGTGTCAATCGTGTTGTGAATCCGTGTCGTGCCAGTGACCACTACATTTATTGCATTCTGACCATCATCCAGGTAGGACTCTTGTTCGTCCTACATAATATTAAGCGCTCCTTGACAAAAAGTTGGGATTGGAGACTGGAGACCCGGCGCGGATCTCATCATTGCACCTTAAAATAGTTTTGTTGCCGGTCGAACCCAGCCAACTGCCAACTGCCAACTGCCTACGCTCGCCGAAAAAATTCCTCTTATTCAGCTACACACGGATATTGGGAACTATACGGTAGAAATCTAATTTTAACCTCCTTTAAAATAAAACAATCCTACCCTCACTGTGAAAGCTATCCATCGTTACACATTCGACTTTCTCATCTTATTACTCTTGAAAAATGTTTACTGCTTTATCTATATATAGACACATTTCTCATAACTGATCATCAAGGAGAATCTTATTCCTTCTTCAAAAAATATCACTTAATTTCACTTGGGAGAATGTCCAACTCCAACCTCATTAGAAAAGAGAAGACCTCATTCCTTAATATGCTTCTGTGAGAGGTTTGTGTTGCTTGTGTAGTTCATCGGAGTTTCTACCAACACATAATAATTGGAAACTTTCAATTGAAAATCATAGATCCACCTCATTTGAGAAATGTACGTTGAATATCTAACTATAACCTCATTAGAAAAGAGAAATCCTCATTCCTTACTATGTTTCTGTGAGAGGTTTGTGTTGCTTGTGTAATTCTCAGAACAGTTCATCGGAGTTTCTACCAACACATAATAACTGGAAACTTTCAATTAAAAATCATAGATCCACCTCATTCGAGAAATGTACGTTGAATGTCCAACTCCAACCTCATTAGAAAAGAGAAATTACTCATTCCTTACTATGCTCCTGCGAAGGATTAGTATTGCTTGTGTGATTCTCAGAACCTATATCTCAGAACGGAATTTCTATCAAATCCGAAAATTAGGAACCTTTAATTTAAAATCATATTCACACCTCTTTCGAGAAATAATGTTCGTTGAATGTCTATCTTCAACCTCATTAGAAAAAATCCACATTCATCTATTGATTATGTGAAGGGTATGTGTTGCTTATGAAGTTCTCATAACTGTTCAGCAAAGATTTCATCCGCACAGAGTATCAGAAATCATCTACACATGAGGTATTTCTACCTCATATTTGAGATCAATATCCAGTTTTTGCTGCTCTTTTTGGTCATGATTCATAACTGGAATGAATCGCAGAGTATACTTCGATGATTACTTACTGCTAGAAGATGTTGCAGAAAAGAAATATCCTATACTGAATTTATTGTGGATTCCTTGAACTAGACAGTTTCTCTATATCCTAGCAATAATTATGATAGATAGCTGTGATATCTGTACTGTGAAGGATTATTATAATCAGACACAACCCTCTCATAAATCATTTGAAAGAATTGGTTTGTGATTAATAACCTTTGAAAATGTAGTTTCATTTCCATTGCATTCAAATAGTATGAATTAGATATTTTTCTAACGAACTTGATTTTTGTGTGTGAAGCTTATTAGTGCTCGCATTAATCTCTCATAAGTGTTTAAGAAGACTATTTGTGAACTAATCGCCGTTCGCTCTAAATATGTGATAATCAATAACGAGTTACCCTATTGTGTTCAACCACTATTTTTTTCTGATATAAGTTTTATGTTAAGCTGTAAGTTTTATAAGCTGCTTTAGCTTTCACACGAGTGCCTGAATTTTTCTGCCCTCAATTCATTTGTTCCCTTATATTTATCAGAGTAGAGAGGGATCATTTTGCTGAATTATATGGCGTAATATAAATCAACACGCTTATCAATTGAAATACATAAAATATGACTAGTATAATAATACTCATCAAGGACTCTAATTCTCTACAAGTTTCATCTTTCAATAAGAATTTCTCATTATATACCACGATAAGAAGAGTATGAGACATAGTTAATCATAACCAAACAGTCTTATCCAATTATCAAGACTCCTGGTTGGAAAAAGTTTGCTGAAACTTTACTTGCTTCATGCATGAGAGCTCCAACTTCAAACTCAAATGCATGAAAAAACTATGTTCTGAATTTGTTTTGCATTTTTATCGGTGTTTGAAAGAGAATAATTGAACTTCATAACTTTCAATCTGATTAAGAAAGTTCATTGATGCGATGAATATCAAACCTCTAACTTCTAAATTCAACTAATTAATGCATTCACTGTGGGGTTTTAGCAAGTTTCTTAGTGGTAGATGATAATGTTTTCAGTTCCCCTAATCATTTCAAAAGTATTTAATTGAATTATAAGTTTCTGAAAGCTTTAATCATCGTGATTCATAATCGAATCCTATTGATTTGATTATTCAATGGGAGATCTGAAAGAAATCAGAATCAAATTTTTCTGTAAAATTGATTTCAACTGAACGTATTCTTGAACTTAAAATCAATTTTTCCTCTTTAAATATTTTTGGTTAACGACTCAATCTATTTGCGAATCTTGGTGTTTCAAATAATTTTAATTTTCTTGAAATGCAAGTCGCAAATATACACGAATAAATAAACGACTAACAGACCACTACTGTCTCTGAATTAGTTTGTGTTTTATTTCTGGTTCAAAATTTTCCTTAATAACTCAATATTTTCAAGTTCTGACAGTTTATTGAATGTAATCATTCTATTATCTTCGGTTTTTAATCAAATCAAATTCAAAATTTCAAGTTTACTTTTTTCTGGACTCAAATCAATTCAAGTGGATAGCATAACCTATAATTTTTATTCATTCATAACTCTACCTTTATTGTATTATAATCCATCCCATCATCATCACCTAGGCTTAAAATACTTCTAGAAAGTCGCCTTTGTAAATAACAAATAAATATCTTATTTACATAGCTTTTACATAGCATTTACACAGCTACTTATACATTGCTTTCAAGAGAAGTAGATGCATGACGAATACAACGATTATTCCTGTGTGAACACGGTTGAAGTTACAAGTACCTCACAAGTTACAAAAGTTGATGGCAAAAGTCAAAGTTACAAAATAGGCTTTCAAAAGTGTTTCAAAGTGAGAAAGTAAGGTAAGATTATTTTTTACATGAATGTGCCATTTATTGGAAGTTTAGTTCTATAATTACAGACTTGGAATAAATATTTAGCATAGAATAAATTTCAAGTCCTCATCAAATACGAGAATCTATCTTTCTTCTCTCATTCATTATTTTCCCAATTCCGGATAAAACTCATGATGAACTAACTTTATTTCAGCTTCACAACTTTGTTGGGAGCTAAATTAATCGAATGAGTTGAATCGATCGTCTATCATTGAAGCAATCAGAGCTCGCAATCACAAATTCAGTTATACACATTGGTGAAAGTGAACTGTCATACCGTTGAAGTATTGATTTGCCGAGTGAGTTTCCATTGGTGGAATGGGCACGACAATATTATTCTATCACTTCACTCAGAAAATCAATTGCTATTCCTAGTGTACGGTTGCGTTTCCCTCGTATTTGTAGTCACGCTTCAACCAAAGCATAGCGGTTAGTATGAGAAATTGAAATAAAGGGAATTTAGGAGTATTGTGACATTGATTTGGCGGGGAACAAAATTATAAATAGGGAATTTTATCATTGAAAATTTGTTGGGAAGTGAATGAACACGAACTCAGAACTTTCTCATGTCATTGGAAGTTTTGGGAATGCGAGTGTGATCGTTGATACATATTGGCTGAGACATGTTTCACACGTTCTGACTCACACTACACGAGGACTCGAGCAACTGTGCTACAAGGCATGTTTCACAAGTTCTCTGCAAAGTATAGGCAACGGTGTTATTAACATCTGTTAAACGAGTCATAGGTGAGGAATTATCCAGTTCAGATTATTTCTTCCAGATTAAGTATTCTACATCAATATTTTCATATTCAATACTCTACATCAATAACAGTTGGGATTGTTTAATTTATAACACTTCTCTCAGAAGGAGTACTGGAGATCAATTAATATTAAAATCACTTCACTTGTATTGGCTACCTTATTACAATTATTAAAAAGAATATAAAAACATGAAGTACCTTTTATCTATTTCAACCAAAAAATAATGAATAAGAAATAAATAAATCATATGAAAATAAGCATATGAACATTCATTATTTAATATCAACTTGTTTATTATTGCTTTTAAACTTGAAAATGGCCAAAGTGAGCCGAAACTAATTGTTTGAAATGTTTTTACAGCTAATACAGTATTATATTGTATATCAATATTGATCAAAATTATTCGAAGCTTCCTAAAAATATATCGAGATAAAAGTAAGAAGATGAAAAAAGGTACTCGTAGCAGTTTCTATCAATAGAACAAACCCAGCAACTCTGTTCAAGACGGATTACAGCCCAGAAAAGAAGCTCTCGAGAGCGTTCCCAGTGGAAAAGTTTGGAGTAGTTCTGATCTCTTCAATATTCCAAGTGCTTTGAATTGCAGTGGGCTGCTTTGTAGATGCGACTGAGTATTTTCAGTAGAATACTATTCAACCTATCAACCCACAATAAAAAATTCGTTATAAAAGCTCTTTATTGTTTTCTGATGCAACAGTCCAGTATTCAATACAGTTACGATTATAAAAGCGATTCAACCTGATGTAGGTTACTCATTATTGTAGATTACGATTTAACCTTGTGAGTCACTAGTGACAAACAGTAAAAAATCGCTTAAATTTAGTCATTCTTTGAGAAATTTATCGATTGTTCTCTAATACAGCAGTCGAATATCAGAGTCACTACTGGCCAACAGTAAAAAAATCTCTAAAATTTAGTCATTCTTTGAGAAATTTATCGATTGTTCTCTAATACAGCAGTCGAATATCAGATGCATTTCTTATGATCACCAATCATGTTATGTAGGCATTGAATAACTGTCTCTGATCTTATAAGGACTTGATACATCTTAAAACCGGTTTAAAAAGAACACAGATACCATGACTGACTCTGTAGAAGAGATTGAGAGAGAAATCTCTTTAAAAGAGAAAGATAACTGTTTGATTCAAGATTCTCTATTGTGAATAATTGGGAGTTTCAATCACCTCTATATCAACGTGATCTTTCAAGTAAGGGTATAACTATTCAATTTTATTTGAAAACTTGATGAAGTATCTGAACATCAAAATTATATTGTCAATATATTCTGTCCAAATACATATTGATGTTCAATTTTAAAATGTTTAATCTCTTATTTGAAGAACATTAAATGGCGACACTTGACGTGTGATGTATTATTTTACATATAGCAAGCATATTATACTTGTGATGAATCACAATTTGCATGTTGAGTTTCTCAAATGATTCAAAAAACGTCATTACTCTCGTGATATAACTTAGAATCTACTGTTAGCTAATCTTTATCATGATCTCTCAATGTTCACTCAACCAACTAAATGATTGGGAGTGTTACTTCCCTGAAAGAAGCTATTTCTATTTTGAACGTTAGTCACGCGAGATTTACTAAATTGTAAACTTATTTTACCTACACTTGTCTGCTTGATACAGGATTTGAGTCATAATATACAGTATCATGTTTCTTATTCAAGTAGCTCTTCATGCCTATAGATATTATCACACACAGTTATTTCCATTTATTTTCAAAATTTCACTTTCAATTAATCGAATTGAACACTTCATTCCATAGAGATTACTGCATGCCTAACTCTTCCTAACTTATTCTAAATAGTACTCCTATATTATAATTACAACAAATGTTTTTTTCTTTTTTACTTGTTTCGAACATGACTGAAGAATGCTTAATGTTTTTAAACGACTGTTTTATGACTGTTCGAGAAGACTAATAATATTTTAGTCGAGTTAATTTATTATGTTGAGCTTGCCATCAACCTAATGTAGGCTACGCCCAATTTGAGTTTATTTATCACCGTGTACCATAGAATACCGTGTGACCTTTCAAGCTCTGGAAGTAATTTCAGCTTAGATGCAAACTCCGTCAATGAATTTAAACATACTCTACTTGTTAGTGTAATTTCAACTTTGGGTCTGTTTAGAATTGAATTATTCACATACTTCAAATGTTGGTACATGGAATGGAGCTAATTTTTAAAAGTTAGTCTTTGACATTTGATACTCTTATTCTAATCTTATCTATAAAGCTACTTACATAAGGAGCTATGAAATATAATAAAACCAACGAACCACTATAATAAACTAAAGATAGAGTTTCCGAGCTCGGGATTTAACTAAGTTCTAGACTTTTACTAGCTTTGAACTCTGGAGTCAGAAAATCGGCTTTCTGAGTCAGAGCGTTAACGTAGTCGAGGACTCAAATATACCCTGGAGTTTAGAGATCACGTTAGACCCCTGGAGTTTATAATTTCGCTTTCTGATTGAAGGGCTTACAAGTCCAGGACTTGAATTAGATTCTCGCCTCTTTCCGAGTCAAGGATTTATAAAAAATCGTTAAGTCCAGGACTTAAAAGAGCGTGATTTTAAAGCCTCGACTGGGGTAGGGTTTAAATTCAAGTTCTTGACTTAACTGAGCAAACACAATTCAGTTATTGTTTTGGAGTAGATAAAAAGCCAAATTGATGTCATGGAATACCTAAATTATTTGGAATAGTCCATCTAAATTCATGATTCATAGTTTGCAAGTTCATTTTAGAATAAAATTGTATCGGAATTATGGGTAAAACTAACCTTATTTTATGACAGACATAACCTTAAAATGTTCAACAAAAATAATACAAGGATTGCCTTGGAATTTATATTCCAATCTGAATGTTATTAATCAATGTCATATACAACATATTAATTATAATAATATAACAATAATAAATTATTATTCCAGTTTTTTTCAAAACGAATACGTTTTCAAACTCAATAGACTAATGAAATATTTATTCCAAAATCACTGGTTAGAATCAATGATCAATAATAGCAAAACGTAAAATGAAATGTTTATTCATTCACCTTCCAAAGGTTTTGCTTTGAATAGGTCTACAAATAAATCGAAACGTATTTCTACAAAATAGTTTGTAGAGCATGCTCATTTGAATTATCCCGCTGCAATCAGCTGTTTCCGTTTTGCTATAATGCCAACAACACAACAGCAAAATATTATGAATTTCCCTCATGTTTACTGCGTTAAAGTCCTGGACTCAAATAAGTCGAGAACTTAATAGACCCCGGAGTTTAGAAGATAAAATCGTGACTCAGAAAGTCAATTTAGACCCGAGAGCTTATTTTAGTCCTGGACTCTGTAAGTCCAGAACTTATAGATCCCGAGCTCGGAAACCGGTCCTTAATGCTAATGCTAATTTAGAACAATTATTACCTTTTAATTTCTCTTGACGTGTTGGATGTGGTGAATGTGATCTGTGTTTATGGTAAATGGAAGAGGTGATCATTAAGTCATTATCAATCTAGTGCGATATTGTCAAAATCATCACCTCCCCCCCCTACCATTCTTATTTCTATCTTTCTGCGTTGATTTCCGTTGACAAATTCCGGTGGTCGATGATTGACAAAATAAATTACAATGATGATTCAATGATTCTTTTCAGCCGAAAAAGTACAAGAGATACAATAGACTATGTCAGAGCTACAATTAAATCAGAACTACAATTAAATCACAATTACAGCCAGTTCTTATAATATGACAAGATGATGCCAATAAATCAAAAAACATGCAATACGACATCAAAGTAAAAATGAATCAATAAATCGAAAAACATGCAGTACGACATCAAAGTAAAGCAGGCATCAATTCAAAATCTTTTTCTTCGTCTACTTCTTCTTCTTCTTCGAAAAGAAATAAAATTATTATATGTATATATCAATGGAAATTCATTATTGATTGAAATTAAACTTAGTCTTAGCCAAGAAATTGTTTGTCCTATTTTCTCTGAGAAAGATATAGGAATTTCAGTGTAACGTCATTAATAGGTTTCAACATTCTTACATATAGCTAACATTATTTTAGTAGTTACTCAATGTTACTGGGGAAATGTTCTTTTAGAGCAAGACATACTGAGTAATATTTTCCCCAATTATAACAACAAGAGTATAACTATACCATATTATCCTTGTCCAAGACAATTTCTTATAGTTTTGATAAATAATCGATTGTAAGTAGTCTCATTAATGGATTGATTTATGAAAATGCTTTTAATGTATGAGCACATTGAATATCATTATGATGTATGTTGAAAACCTATATTCTTGCCTGAAGAAGATATTGTACCAATCAATATTTTAAGAAGAAATTGTTCAAAAAATTCATTTCATTTTCAACGACGTTAGAAATGTATACAAGTAGAGTATAGGAACAGTTCATTTATTTGAACAATATTGAGGCAAATCAGTTATAAGTTAACAGATTTCAAGTGAGCTGAAAGTTTCTATTAACGTTTGGAAGTTGGAGACTGGAGAGGAATGTCTAGTCGAGTCTAGTTTCATTCAATAATTTGATTTTAACCTTGTCCTCACTTTCATCAACCTTGCTCCCCTAAATTTAGTTCAGCGGTCAATAGTCTCAACCGAAAAGCTTCCTCGTCACTTTCACATTGTTTGGAATGCAGTTCACAATGACATTGGAAGTGAAATCATGATTGCGAATAATAATAGATTCTAACAGTGATCAACTAGGAAGAGATTTTTCCGTACCAGATGAATATTAGATATTTGTTGCAAGAATAGACTATAGCGAAACAGCGAAAGGCTTCTGAATAAGTTATGAGATGATTATAACCAGAAGAGCTGCAAAGACTCTAATGTTGACTATTACACCAAGATAACAATTTTTTTCTGGCTACGTCTGTTCTATTTCTGGTCAATCTAGAATTGAAATAACACACTATCGATGTTTTACTTGGAAGATAAAACTTATGTTTTTCCAACTCTGTCAAAGAAGATTAACACCTCGAATAGTGAACAGTTATTTTTAGAATTGATTTCATATTTAAAGATCTAGTTTTGCAATGGGAAGGATTGTAATTACAGTACTTGAATATCCTTAGAAAATGATCAGAGTGTTATTGAAGAGTAACCATGGATTTCTACAGAAGTGACCAATTATTTTTTTATAACTTAAACCCTTGATATCATTTTTCTCTTGAAAATTCACATTTTTTCAGCATAACTATCATCAATTTTTTGTATACTACTGATGCATCAGCACTTGTTCATCGAAGTAGACCTATTTAAAGCAACTCAAAATACAGAGTAGGTTGTAGTTTTCCAAAAATGTTAATGATTAAAGTTATTAACATAAAGAAATAACAGTTCCATTATCCATGACCATTAGCCATTTGGAAATGTCAACACAATAGGACCGGAGCTCCCACGGTACAGTCAGACTTGACAGCTCTGAAAATACTAGTCTGGTGCTCCATCTCAATGATAATGCATGAATGATATCAAAACTTTGTGGATGGATATCAAACTCGGATATCAAAACTGGGATGACACTGTTGTCAAGACTAGTTTGCAGTTACAGTTGCAAAGTTTTTCAGAGAATGCCACTGCTGTGACATCATTTTTGCCTCCGCTTATGTATAACTGAAGTATCACTATGAGTTTTGTTATAGAACTGCTCTACGAACTATGAGTTTATAGAACTCATTGAAACTTCTAGCCATCCATGCAGAACTGTAGAGGAATACGTCATAAACCTACTAATCCGTAGTGTTTTACATTTACAAAGAGAATCCATCTCAGCTTCTAGGCTTCTTACTATCTTGAGTTCAAGCATAATCCAATATTTTCAATTGTGTACTTAGAAAATATATTCGCTCAACAATGTTTCTTCTCAAAGTTCAATGAGTCTAAAGGTCAAGTTTTATCAGGTGTTTGAATTATTACACTTGCAGATATCTCATTCCTCTCTCTCAGGAACAATTTCAAGAATCGTATGGACTTAAACAATGACAGTTATGAAGCTTTGGAGATAATTATCGTTATAAACTCCACCAAGATATACGTTATACCTGGACCAATTTAAGATGTAGAGGTTTGTTTGAATGTATCGAGGTTTCCGTGATTCATTCCAGTGAATAAAAATCGTCTATGAAGAAGGATTAATTAACTAATAAAGACAAGAAAGAGACTTGATACCATTCATTGTCTCTTGATGCGTATTTATTGGAATCAGGCTCATAACATTGATTTCATCTCAATTCAGCATTTTTCAACGTGAATGTTGATGTGGAAGAGTGTGAATTTATTTGAAATTATAAAAGTTGTAAATGTAGTTGTAAAGAAGAAAAATTGAGAAGTTTTGAACATTTTATTGTACAAATTATCACATCTGCAGGAAAACTGTCTCTCGAAGAATAATTTGTCTGCAGTAATAGACTGGTGACTGCAATGATAATGATCATAACATTGTGTATAACGATTTACAGTCTGACTGAAATGATTTACTAGTTGAACATCAACCACAGTTATGGTTTTTTTCTATTCCAATGCCGGTGAAACGAATAATTTCTTCTATAATAAACAATTTGTTCCAAGTGTCCCACGAATCGTTTTCAACAAGTGTAACTGCACAATGGAACCAAGACTCGAGGTCGAATCATTCAATGATCAGCTCTCACGTTTCCTCAAGCGTTACTGGGTCATTGAAATAATTACATAATAGTCATTCGCACATCGATGTGCGAGCAGCCAAACTTTTTGAAATCAGATTGTTTGAAAATTTGCCAAACTGCTGGATGTGACTGCAATACTATCAAACTTCAACCTTGTAAATTGAGTAGCCTTTTCGACTAATCGGATTTCGACTAAACTACTTTCCGAACAAATCGATACTGACATCTTCATGTCAACCAACCAAACTCAGAAGCTTTACTTATTTTCGAACAGATATCTTCGTTTAAACACAAACCAAATATTGCACATGTGGATGATGTATATGAATAGAACATAGAACACTGCATGTTCTTCTGAATTTAGGTGAGCCCCGAACCACCGAACTACTGGCAACGCCTTTAGACATTGAACAGTTGCCAATTAGTGGAGATGCCCTCAAGCGGTTACCCTTCCAACGAGAGTATCGAGAGAATGTCACTGATCTGATCCAAATTAATAGACATCATGCTAAACGCACTTCCCTATTGTTGGTAGTGATCCAATCATCCCTTACATAGTAATTCACAAAATACAACGTGTTAAGGGAAAAATATCCCAAAACCTCGTTTTCGTTGAGAAAATGTTGTTTAAAAACAGAATATGTTTTATTTCACAGGAAAAACTAATAAAATACTACAATAATAGATAGTACTACTTATTCATAAAACTTAGCAAATAATAAAACTAAGTATAACTAAATATAGTCTTTCTACGAAACGATTATTTGAAATTGAGCCAGAAGACATATTATTGAGTCATTGTGTTTATAGAAAGTAATATATTGTAATCCAAATGATTATGCACAATAATTATTACTGAGAATGATAGAACTTCTTAATTACACATAATAGAACGTATAAATTCTGGAAAATAGATGAAATAGGAAAATGTTGATTGAAAAATGAAAATATTATCTCTTATATGCTCAAAAATAGGTATAAAGTAATTGTAATACCAATTCAATTCTATTTCCATATACAAAAATTTATCTATTAACAGAATATAATAAAAGATAATATATATTTATACAATTATACAGTTACACAGAATATATTATCTTTATAAGTTACATATATCTATTTCTATATCTCTATAGTAAATCTAGATAAGATATATAGGATATTACCCTATTATTGTATAATTCTCAATACTCTTACATATAGTTTTATAGATTAATTCTACAATGAACCATTTTTTTCAAAATTCCAATACAACCCGCAGATACAACAGCTAACTTTTGTTCTGGTGCAAACTTTAATGGAAATTGGGCCAGTGTTACGGTCAAGGTAGCTGTTATTAGCTTTGTAAAAGTTTTTGATAATAATTATACCCGGAAATCAAACTTACTTCAAGTTGCTTCTCAAACGCAGACGCCTTCCTATTTCTATAAATGACTTCACCTACAAAGGTGCATACCGTTCGAACGTCACAATTCAAGGGCAATGTCATCATAAAAGAAGGCGTACTCTAGAGCCAAGTTCCAAGTAATCATTGAAGAAGTTTGTCTGCAAATAGTCATGCTCCAATGCACAATTCAATTTGTGTAATGGTGATATAACAAGTGCTTCCTAAGTATGATTACTGACGTTTGTAAACTTTTGGATGTAAGAGTATTTTCAGAATATTCAATAAGAGCTTATTATCCTAAACAACAATATACAAATTTGTCTGGCTAATGTGTTTGTAGAGTTTTTATCAATTCACTCCTCGATAGTTACTCATTTTTCATTCATTTATTCAACTTCACAAGCAGAGAGATAGTATAGAATGTAATACATTCTATCGCATTCATTCTATAATCTAGAATGTATTACATTGTTTCACATCCATTCTATAATCTAGAATGTATTACATTCTTTCACATTCATTCTATAATCTAGAATGTATTACATTGTTTCACATCCATTCTATAATCTAGAATGTATTACATTCTTTCACATTCATTCTATATTCTAGAATGTATTACATTCTATCACATCCATTCTATAATCTAGAATGTATTACATTCTATCACATTCATTCTATAATCTAGAATGTATTACATTCTATCACATTCATTCTATAATCTAGAATGTATTACATTCTATCACATTCATTCTATAATCTAGAATGTATTACATTCTATCACATTCATTCTATAATCTAGAATGTATTACATTCTATCACATTCATTCTATAATCTAGAATGTATTACATTCTATCACATTCATTCTATAATCTAGAATGTATTACATTCTATCACATTCATTCCATACTCTCTGTTTACAAGTATGGATAAAGAAATGGGCTCCAACCCTAAACCTTATTGAATTATACAATCATTCATACAGGATACATATATTGAAGTAGAGCTGTCATACATCTGAAAGTTTTTTGTGAACGTTATAATCACGAGAGTATTGCGTTTTATAACTGTAACTATAGATTGATTACCGATTGTTAAACAATAATTCTAATGAAGAGAACTTTTCAATACTTTATTAGAATCAAACTTCAATTCTTCGAAGTATAATAATGAATTAATCAGAATTAATGCTGATAATGAACACTTGGTAATGAATTTCTACTTTAATTAATCAGAATTTCTACTTTTATTCTTCAAGCTGCTTACACATAAACAGTTTATTAATCTCATCATTAGTACCTTAGCTTCCCAAAACACTGAGAATTACAGATGGAATTAAATAGAGAATGCATTTATTCAAATGCTAATTAATATATAATTATTATTTAACGAAAATCCTAAATAAATGCTGCAAATCACCCCGAAGACTTCTGCTACTGCAGACATTGACAATAGGGTTAACAGCTAGATGGAAATTCTATGAGAACTAGTTAGTTCCCGGGCTGGCAACTAATTTTTGGATAGTAGTTCTCATCGAATTTCCATCTGGCTGTTAACCCTGTTGTCAATGTCTGCAGTAGCAGAAGTCTTCAGGGTGATTTTCAGCATTTGTTTAGGATTTTCGTTAAATAATAATTACACTGAGAATTATTGATGGGAAAATACTTTTTTGGGGATTTGAGAACTAACTGTGATAATTCACACCTTCCATACAACAGGATTCGAGAATTATTGGTTTATCACCAATTTTAATTATTTGCTCTTATCAATTTTCAATTTTCTTATCAATTTTGTAGAGTTCCGGATAGTAATATGAATTTGTAGAATTCCGAATAGTATTATGACTCGTTATGTCCTCAAAATATTATATATTCTCATTGTGATGACCTTTCAATTCGATTCTTTACTGCTTGACCAAACACAGTCTGCCGAGTCCTGATACAGGCAGAGTAAACCAAGAGCTCTTGGGCTCCCACAAACTTAACTTATTCAAGACTGTCCTCCAATATTTGATAAACAGGATACAGGAGAGTTAAGCGCTGTCTGAGGTTTGGGAGGCCTAAGCCCAGTTAATCACAGTTGAGCTCTACGTCCACCAAATTGATCCATCTACTTAATCATCCTGAGATGCTTTTGAGGTGGATTATTATGTATTTAGATGATGATTACAGTCGGGTCTGTTGAGAGTCACTCGTACTGTTTAATCAAAACTCAGTAGCTTATAACTCTGAACATTTGTGGAGGGCAATCGTTGGTTCTCCGAAGTTTGCAATACCTTTGATGAATTTGGATGAGGAAGTTTGTATTTGCATCATACCGGTCGCCATCTTATCAATTTCAATAATCTACCCAGAGTAACACTCTAGTTTGTTCTCAGAAAGTAAGAAATGTCAGATTGCTTCTGAAAAGTTGTAACACTAAGAATATAATGATTGAAAAAATAACTTTTTTCTCGAAAATTAAAAAACGTTGTAAGCCTAATTCTCAGTTGCTGAATTCGTGTATGAATAGAATAAGCTGCCCCATTGAATAATCCTGGTATATATTAATCAAGATTCTCGAAACAATTGTGTGATCAATCAGGTTTACACAGAAAACGTCCTCAGATTTACGTGAGTTTTTCCTCAAAAATGAGGTGTCACATGTTGTAAGACATGTAAGATGTCAAATCACGTGGAAAATATAAAACCCCTCTGAAGCATCCCTTTCTGGGAAAAAGTGACACAAATTTCCTTTATTGATTCGCGATGCCTCAGAGCTCCCTTCATATTGCAATTTTGATATCGCTTCACGATATTCTACGTCGTTTTGATAAATTCTATCGATACAGTATCATAGATATTTCATATAATATAATCGATTCATATTATATCAGTATTAAAGTGATTTTTCGTTTACCACTTAACCAATTATTATTCATCTTCTCTCTCCATCATTTCATAGAATGTCAGAAAGATACCTTACCTTTCAAATGATTCTCTGTCATTCTCAATTTCTTACTGTGTCTTACAAAGTCTTACTAAAGAAATTAATCACTGATGACAATAAGAACGACGTCACAGGAAAGAAACAATATGATTTGTTTTTCAATCTCTTATTGGTTCGAATAGTAAAATAGATATGAATAAACTGCCTCTTTTTGATCTACACCTCAAGTATCAGACATCGGACTCAGACATAAAAAAATAATATAAATTTCACCAATAGTTCACGTATGAATAGGTTGAAAATCTTTCCAAAAAATATTTATTAATCAATATTTTAAAATAATCTGCATACGATATTCAGGTGTAGAGAGCTGTGATATCACTTTTTTCAATATTCTCAGAGTTTAAGAATCAGTTGTGCTGACAAATAACGAATGACACGTTGGCAAAGCTAATTGTAAAACTGACAATTGAAAGCTAACGTTCACAGAGGCACAGTCATTTACTTGAACAGCAATTGTGAAAATGACACAGGAAGCATTAACTGATTACCTGTCACTCCCCTGGACGAATATTTTTACATAGATTTTCACTCAACTACTCACCGATAAGGTGTAAGAGCTACTTGCTATAAAAGACACATGGAAAACTATTACGCTGGATGTGAAAAAAACGTATGCATCACAACTACCTGTCTCTATAATTATAGTTGAACTACCAATAATTATGCCCAATTTTCAAAGTTGGAAGATTAAGATTAACAAATAATGGTTGGAGAAAACAACTTCTGGATTTCGGGCAACTTTCGAAAGTAGTAAACCTGAGCTGGAAAATATCGTATCAATATTTCTCGTAGAGCATTAACTTTTGTTTGATCTTCCACAAATTCTTAGTTTGTGGAGAACAATCTACTGAATATGAAAGAACAATTAAAAAATAATTTATTGTCTTTTTCCAAAAATTTTACAAGTTTAGGTTATATTTCTTCTATTGTGCGATAGTGATGATAGAATTAAAGATAGATATTGAAGGTAAAATCCATTTAATAATTGTAGATATCATGGTAGTTCACTCATATTTTAAAAAACAAAATTTCGAGTTTTCGAGATACTAGTTTTGGTTGTTGCATGCGTATCAATCTCTGATAAGCTGAAACTAAATTGCAGAACAAAAGAATATATAGAGAGTGTCTCACGATAGGTGTTCAGCCCAAGACTATATATATACCCCATAGATTATATATGCACTTCGCAACAAAAAATGTCCAGAAAAATATATCCACCATAGTTTTCGAGGTATATCGATTTATCGATGTTATTTAAAAACGTCAATAACTAGGAAACTATCACTCAAAATCCAATTCTGAGGATATGGTTGGAGAAAGGAAGATTCATGATTTGTTCCTTTGTTTGAAATTTTTAAAACTTATTATGAGCGCTCAAAGTTGAAAAAAGTACATTCGTGAATTAAAAACCAAATTCCAAACAGTTTGAACGCTCATAAAAAGTTCAAAAACGTCTAAAAAAGTAAGAAATTATGTATATGAATCTTATTTGTAATTCTTTTCATTTCCCAACCATATCGTTACAATTAGATTTTGACTGATAGTTTTCCAGTTATTAACATTTTTCAAATATCTATACATCTCGAAAACTGAGTTCAATGTAAGAAAATTTCACCGCACACTGTTTGTTGTAAATGTCAAGTAGAATCGTAACAGTCTTCGGCTGTTAAACCTTCCGTGGAACACTCTGTATATATTCTGCTGCTTTGTACTCTAGTTTCAATTTATCAGATATTGATCAATCAGAACTAGTATCTCAAAAACTCGAAATTTCAAAAAAAAATTCGTGACAAATTCCAAGTCGTTTTTAAATATAATATCTAGAACTACCATAATATCTGCAATGGAAACGACTTAACCTTCAATATCAACATACTATCTTCACTACCTCACAAAAAGAATAAATTCACCCTAAAGTGGTAGGGTTTGTGGAAGTATGAAATAAATTTTGTATTGCTTTTCCATATTCAGTAGATTGGTCTCCACAAACTGAGAATTTGTGGAAGATCGAACAAAAGTTAATGCTCTACGATTAATATAGATTCAATCAAAAACGTTTTTGAACTCTTTATCAGCGTTCACACTGTTTGAAATTTGGCTTCTAACTTGACGAATGTACGTTTTTCAACTTTGAACACTCATAATAAATTCAAAAACGTGAAACAAAGGAAAAAATTATTTGATTCTCACTAGCCGGCAGGCTCGCTTCGCTTGCCTTATCCGTCTAGTCAGGGGGTTCCACCCACGCCGCTTTGGAGACTGGAGTGACAAGGGATGATTTTAACCAAAGTTTAAATGATCAGGTTCATTTCAGTCAATGCAATACCATTAATCTAGTTTTATCATTGATTGAGTACATTTTTCAATTTTATTTTGTTCTTTATTTAGTTTTCCATACGGTTTTCTTCCGGTACTTGAAATTCCTTTCATTAGACAGTGATATCAACTTCATCGTAAACTCATTGTATTGAGGAATCGAACTCATTATTCCTGGTTTATCCAAGGTTCATAAGATTTAATGTTATGAATTATTGTTGGAATGTAGTTGTGACATCATCTCTAATCCATTGGAAATATCACTCTAAAAACCCCTTATCAATCACACATTTAATTAAGGTATTGGAAGCTATATCAATTTGATTGTAAAATTGGGATAAATCAGGCACCAAATAATTATGCAACAAGGTTGTACCGTATCCATGTAATCAAGGAACGTTAGAAAAACTTTGAACTATCAAGTCCAAGGATTGCAACGGAAAAAATTGATGGAATTGGCAACATTTAATTGCAGCTTATCTCCCCTTTGATAGAACACCTTCCCTCAATTGGCAATTTTCTGGCATTCTGTGCAGTATGAGGTATGATTCAATTGATGCTTATTTTGAATTTTACCTTGATGATATCAAATTTTCAGCATATAATTGGAGCTTACTGCTTCTTCGAACACGTACCGTCAACCAATTGGCAATTACTGCAATACTGAGTAGTACTACACAATATGGAATACAGTGAACTTTGATGTTCGTTTTGAAATTTGTTCAAGTAATAGAACTTGTCTAATGATCAAGCAATTGAATTCCTCAGGAGTTTTTATTACTTTAATGATGTTTGATTTCAAAGAATATTGCTGGTTTCTATAGTATTTGATGGAAATACTGTATAAGAAGTCAATAATAGAAAAACGTGGACTGCCAATTACCTATGTCTGGCGCTTTGAAAATAACTCCTACTACACGTTCCTTCCAAATCATTGCTACAATAAGATCTGAATAACAGTTGATATCCATGTCTGGAGAAAATTTGTTTGAAACTCAATTACGTATTTCGTTGAGAAAACTTTATTTAGAGGTCTTGAGGAAGTTTGTCGTCTATAAGTTTAATTGGCATTCTCCATTTTCCAATAAAGTTTTGTCGCTGCTTAGATAAAAATTGAATGGAATACAGTCAAGTATTCCCAAAATAATCATAAGAAGGTTTGGAAGGTTCATCAACTACACGTGATTGATCTTCATTTTCGATAAATTTATGATTTGAAATATTCTGTTGAATAGTGTTCTAAAGATGAACCTGAATATATGTTTTTATATACATTTGAGTTTGCAAGTCGAACAAATATATTGATTACTACAAGAGGCCGAGTAACAAGGGGATAATTTTTACATTTAGTCTCACTCCATACTTATACTTCAAATTTATTGAAAAAACATCACAGACCGTCATAATATAATTAACTATTTTCTCTTCAAATTGCTAATAAATCAAATTCATACGTGTCGAGAGAGATACATGATACGTGTATCTGAAGCGTCTCAAACTGTATCAAAGGAGCTTGATGAGTCTTGCAAGGCGAAGCTATTATATCGAGACTCAATCTATGTGTCAGTATTGATTGGATGGAGAGCATTGATGCTATTTATAAGGAATACTGACAGATCTAGATGAATCTCACTAAAGATGAGACTCAATCTATGTGTCAGTATTGGTTAGATGGAAAGCATTGATGCTATTTATGAGGCATACTGACAGATCTAGATGTATCTCACTAACGATCATTAGACGTGTTAATGCTTTAACCACGTGAAATGGAGAAGCTCGCTCTTCCTCTGCAACATTGTTATTGGTTGTTCACTATTAGCAAATTAGCAGGTATGTTATGATTGCTTTCAGCCCCCTGAAGGTATGAACGCTGAGATCTATTCTGGGAGGTGTCTGTGCCAATTTAGCTCATACGTTAAACGTTATTGATCGAAAACATCAAAGCAATAATATGATACTGCAACCAACCGTGTGCATGTACTGCATTATTCTACATGAGTATATGTTTCAATTCGACTGTCTGACGTTATTTAAAGCATCTTCAGCGAGTGAATAATAGATGAAAGATGATAATAATATGAATCATAGATGAAATATAATAATAATAATTGTACATGAATATATATTACAATTCGGCTGTCTGGCGTTCTTTAAAGCATCTACAGCGAGAGAATATAATCATAGATGAAATATGATAATAATGATCGTAATAATAATTGTACATGAATATATGTTTCAATTCGACCGTCTGGCGTTCTTTAAAGTATATACAGCCAGTGAATATGATCATAGATGAAAGATGATAATAATATAAATCATATATAAAAGATGATAACAATGATCATTATAATAATTTTACATGAATATATGTTTCAATTCAATCGTCTAGCGTTCTTTAAAGCATCTACAGCCAGTGAATATGGAATCATGGATGAAAGATGATGATAATGATAATAATAATAATAATAATAGTTGACCTCCCATCACCCCTTACAGCCAACCCGTTCCACCACATGGCGCCAAGTTTCTGCTTGAGTATGCTCAGGCTATTTTATATGCAATAGGACCGTTTAGACCTTTGTTTATTGTATACCCATAAGTGTCAAAGGTTTTCTTATCTGGCTTCTTGCAAAGACTTTTTTTTATTTTCGAATGTTCAAAGAAATCGATTCTATTGACCAAACGGTTGACTATTGTAATACATCTCTCCAGTAGTGATGTATAACTTCATACATTTTCATGAAACTGATGGGAATTCCTCTAATTGTGTATAGGCACAATTCCAATTCCATGATTGCCAACTTTCAAGTGTCTATGAAGGCATTTGTGCAGAAATGCAGTATCAAACTAGGAATTCCTTAAATTGTTTGTGGGCACTACAATTCCAATTCCATGATTGCCAACTTTTAGGTGTCTGTGAAGGCATTCGTGCAGGAACACAACATCAAACTTTTTTGCCATTCCAGAGTTTACAGGTCAACTTCTCGACAATACTGGCCGTAGGAGAGATGCTGCAAATCTGGCTGGAGGCTTCAACATCATTTACAAAGATTCTCCTTTGAAAGGAATCAATATTCTTGGTTGTGATCAGTCCTTCCCTACTCAAAATTCCAGAAGCACACTCCAAGTGACTCTGAACTAGGCACATGAGTTCCATCAGTTTTAGGGTATTGGAAGTCATTTCCCATCCATCTCAACATGCCTAGTTGTCTTCTTGCCTTTGAAACAATGTCAACAACTTGCGCCGTGGAGAGAAGCTTACTGTCGAATGTTACTCCAAGATCCAATATACTGCTGACTCGCTGTACAATTCTTGTTCTAAACTTTGTTCTGGAATCTTGTAGTATTAGTCTTTCGAATGTTTCATTTACATTGATAGGCATCGGACTTTTCTTTGACCATCCATGGACGTTGTTTATATCATTCTGTAAAGACAGGGAATCATCTCTGGATACGTCTGATCACGCTTGATCAGAACATCTCTCAATTTCACATTCTTTTCGCTCAATGTAGACAACTGAAACCTCAGAACAGTCACTTCTGAGGACAAGAGCCGCATTGCTCTCTTCAAAACAAAGTTCTTTTTGAGAAAGTAAAGCCTCTAAGTTCCCAAGCATACTCGTAATAGAATCAGTCTACGAGATATCTATCACAACATTTTCACTATGATGGATCGATGATCGAATTTTGATTAGTCTCGATACTCAAATTCCGACTACCCGAAAAATTATTTAGGTGGTCGAATTGAGGTATTGTCATCAATTATCAGGAAAGACTTATTCATAAAGGCATTACATTTGAAGCCTGAGTCCTTGTCATAGTTCAGTTCTTCTTCAGATATCTCTAAGCATGCAATATTCTGTCTACAAGGACGATTCTCATATCGGAGAGCTTCTTGTCGACCATATATCTGTTTATTGCATGTATGTCATTTTTATTTACCTGGCGCCATATTTTTATCATTATTATTATTATTATCAATATATATATATATATATATATATATATATATATATATATATATATATATATATATTCTCTATACTCGCATGAACTCACAGATAGCATAATTTATAGAGAAAATATAGCATAGTTTATGCTATCTTTTCTGTATGATTGAATTTTATAAAGCTTTGTATAAATATATTACAACACAATGTTTGAATGTTAGATGTTGGGATTCACGATTTTTCATTAATCAAATCATCTTTAACACCAGGAAGAACAAAATCAACAGAACATTTTGAGTTTAAACTATTGTATACTTCAACTTTTATATTATTTCACATTTGAATCCACTTATTCATAGATATAATATGACGTACTAAGTAACTTATAAAGCTTTAAAACCCTTCGAATTACGAGAATTCTTCCTAAAAAATCAATCAAAATAATATCATTTGCAATAGAGTTTTCAAGAGCTTTCACTCAATTATCATGTTGCACTTATGAAATTCGGGCATCAATCGGCATCAATAACATTACTCTTTCATTCCAATTTTCATTCAGTTTCACAAGCTCCGCTTCGACTAAAGTCATATCTCTTCTACATAGATATAATTATTCTGAATAGTGTTTGGCATATTATTTTTGTCATGATGATAAGCTACTCTATTAAAAAGCATCCATCTCATTGACAAAGTAATGTCAAATTTAAAGTAAAATTATCCTTCACTGCGTGCTGAGACATGATCAACAATGTTGCCAAAAATGAACAAGGAAAGTGAAAACCATAATTATTATAAATTCACATGCGTAGACGTGTGAAGGCTATAGATATGTAGCTGTGATTTTGATATTGAGATACAAAACTGAAACTGGAAGTGTCAACTAATGAGATTCGATTTTTCCGGGAAAGGTTGCGATATGTGAACGAGTAATAAATTATACAAAAAAGTACTGTATTATGTAAAACAATGAATGGAAATTAATTTTTGATGGTGGAATAAATCAATTATTGTTAAAGTACGTTGGATACATTAGGAAAGTATGTTGATGTAAAATTAACGTTTCTAATTAAGTTTGTAGCGTGAAAATTGATGTTGTGGAACTTTTCCGTAATTGAAGAGACAAAAAATGTTGTCGAAAAATCCACTTTAATTAAATAAAAATTATTGTTTTACAGGACCATGTTTTCGTGTCGGCTCACTGAGCTGATGATGTGTGAGTACACACACGAATGCATGCTCCTGTGGAATAATAATTTCTATTGAAATTAAATGCATTTTTTGACAGCATTTAAAGTCTCTTCAATTAATGTTTCTGCTTTCTATTTATGATTGAATTGGATTACAGTACTTGGTCCATATAGATTATAAAGGTGCGTACAGATATACGCGCCGCGAACATGAGCAATTCACTTTTAATCAGCTGACTATATCTGTATTTTTACAGAAACGGTATAAGATACAGATATAAAAATGGCATCAGCTGATTAAAAGTGAATTGCTCATGTTCGCGGCGCGTATATCTGTACGCACCTTTATATATTCCAGATAGATGGTTTTTTCAAGGTATGATTGAATTGTTGATGTCATTAGACAGAATCTGTTTCCTGAATTTGACTAGTTAGAGGTTAGTGATTCAACATTGGTAATTGATGAATAGAATGGGAAGAACTCGAAGAAGACATTGTTGAAGGATGTTTGATGAAAGACATGCTATGCCAGTTGCCTATCCTTCCCCTACCTTAGTCTAACTGGATGTATTCATGAGCTGGGAACGAATGAATTTGTCAACCAGTTTCATAGTAAAATCGGTGGTAAAAGAAAAAGATCAATCACAAGCGACTAGAGACAATAGAAAAAACAACAGAATATACCAAAATGTTGGTTTTTTTATAATAAATCATAAATAAGGAATGTGAGTACAGCATAAAAACACAAAGCATAATATAAATGTTATAGTAACTCCTCAAACAGTTCGTCCTCGGGATCAAGCACCTAATTTGAATACATTAAATTAATTTTATTATTAATATTATTTTTTCAATATGACATGTCTTTTTGAAAGAGGTTAATCAATCTTATTTCAATTGCGGATGATGCCCACATTTTATTGCTTAAAAAAGTGATGTCCACTTTATAGCTTGTGCGTGGGTGTAATGGGAAGTGCGAGGGTGAATTATGAGATGATCGAACGTCCATGCCTATTCGATGGGATTTGGCGGGATTCGAACCCGTGACCAGGTAGCACTGGTGCTACAAGGGTGCAACGCCTAGTCAACTCGGCTATTTAGCCGGCTGGCTATGCTGTATCTATTCGTTTCATAATAATTTGTTTATCGTATCCCAAAATTTATTATTGGAATGTCTAGAATAGCTGTGAATTGGAAACTGAAAAATCAAAAATGTCTTGAAAGATTATAGATGGCTTGATTTATAAGCCGATTCATACGATACATTGATAATCAGTTTTTGAATTAATAAATGATGTCTATCTAATTATTGTTAGATTCACATTAGTTTCAAAATTGATGCAATGGATTTGAAAGCATGAGAGATATAATGCTTTGTAATTTTCTAAACCTATTTATTGGAACATTCATAATAGTCTAGTATGTTATCATTGTATTATCATTGATTGAAATTTTTACCTCTCATCAGACACGTGGGTGTAAAATCTAATAATATGGGGTTAAGTTCAGTTGACGTTTGTTAGATTGATGTGAGTTCCGTTCACTTTACCTTAAAGAAGCGCTGAATTTTCTGATGACTCATTAAAAAGTTTAGTTGGAGCATTTAGGGAATTACTTTCAAGGGTGCAGCAAGTTTTAAGCCTTTCTAAGTGGAATTTTGTAGATAAGAGGTATTATGTCACTAGGTTTTGAAAATTGTAGCTTTTCACCCAGTTTGCTGTTTTACTAGTCAGCCGCTGAAGATTGATGAGTTGGAGTGTTTTGATAATAATTATTAATCCGTTTAGCTTTATAGGAGAGTTTTCCGTGTAAGAAATTACGGGAGATTTAAATTTGGTATCAGATACTGTCAACGTGAAATTGAATCAATCCTTTTCAAATCCTCGATTATATTTGAAAATTTGTGCTTAATCTCAAATCTATCCATTATCCATAGGGTTCAGCTTAAGGGTTGTATCTATAATAGGATTAGAATTAATTTGTCTAGCACTTACAGTTGTTCAGATGGTTTTCATTGTTTTAATTTAGTTGTTCACTTTATTATTCAGTTATCGATTGATAATTTGACATCTTGTGGGACCGGACTTACTCGGACTTTCTCAAAACCATTGAATCAAAAGTTTTCAAAATCCCTCGAAATAATATAATTTCCCCAAAACGAAGGAATGTTAAAAATAGGAATAAACTGGGTCCTGTTTTGTGATTGTTAGCATTAATTAATGTTTTGGAATAGAAGGGATTCATTCATTATTTAATGATATCCTCCCCGAAACAATCGATTCAAATGTTTTTTTTTATATTCATCAACTGAATCTATCTAATCGATATGTGTTTTAAAATAATAAAATATTGTATCTTTTTACAGAATCGAGAAGTAGGCTGCTTCAAAATCGGACGATGCATATTTCTTAACAATGTAAGTAGAAATCTTTCTATTCACTTCTGTCTTTGTTCGTAGAGTCTTTTGTCAATTATAATATTAATTATTTGTAAGGAATAGAATATTATTTATTAGTAATGAATATACTACTTATATATTGGTAATAATTGAATAATTACTACTATTCAACTTCTTTCATAAGAATTATAGGAATACTATAACACCAGTCACAGGATATTCCAAGGGTTTCTGAAAAAGGTCTTGTACTTCACGTTCACTTTGGAGGGAACACAGGAATCATTTTATAGCAACGAAAATTCAATTTTAAACGTTAAAATATGGGTGATTCCTCAAATCGAAAGAAAATCAACCAGATCTTTTTACCCAAATCGTCATCAGTTATCAAAGTTAATCTATCATCAGAGTCTGTATAGCAGAGGAGTAAACAAACTATTCATAAATTTTAATTCCAATAAATTCATTATGTCCCGTGTAAAAAGTTTATCAGCACTGTTCCTCTCTTGCATGTAGAACTGTACTTTAACTATGACTAAAATAGACAAAAACAGTGAGCGCTTCTAAATTTATAATGTCGGCGATTGTTTTATCTACTGTATTCAAATTTCGACTATAAAAACCTCTCCTCACGATAGGGGTTTGAATTTATTAGTCGACCACATAATCAATAGTACAAGTAGTGGGAACAAGGTAACATCTCCATTTTTTGGTTGTATATCATGTCAATACTCATTGAATTATTATTAAATTAATAATCAAATAGTTGATTATTATAATTTTAATCTCATTAAATTGTGGGAATCTTCTTGTTCTTCTTTCTCGATCCCCTTCTGCCTCACAGCGTAGGGTGGTTTGAAGATTCCTCGGCCCAGCGTCTCCACTCCCCACGATCCTCACCCAATCTTTTCATATCTGCAGCCAGTCTTTACCCCCAGCAGCCCCCATTCTTTCGACATGGTTTTCAAACGTTATTCTTGGTCGTCCTCTTTGCCTCCCTTCAATAGGTTTTCATTTCTCATATTTGTTTGGCCTTTCTCTCGTTTGTCATCCTTGTTACATGACCGAACCATTTCAACTGCCTTTCTTGCATTTTGCCAACCAGGGGTTCAATCTCCACTTCCGGCCTTATGACTTCGTTCCTTATCCTGTTTCTTCTTGTTTTTCCCACAATCTTTCTAAGGAATTTCATTTCAGATACTCTGAATTTCTGGACTTGCCTTTCAACAACTGGCCAGCTTTCTGTGCCATAGAGGACAGTAGGTACATACACTGCTTGGTATATTCTCTTCTTCGTCGTTTTACTGACTTCTCTTTCACCCAATAGAGTATTATTTATGGAATGAAATATATTATTTGCTTTTTTGATTCTATTTAGAACTTCACTGTCAATCCTTCCATCTCTTCTTATTTTGACTCCCAAGTAATCATATTCATCTACTTGTTTCATTTGTTTTCCTTCCAGAAAAAGTTCTATTTGCTCCTCTTCATCTTTCCCAACATGAATTACTCTGCTTTTATCAATATTAAGCTGCATTCCTTTCCATTTCAGAATATCATGCCATTCCTCTACTGTCCTTTTTAGTTTATTCTCACTGTCAGTTAAGAGTATCACATCATCTGCGTACAGGAGCGCTTGTAGGAATCTAGATACCAATAAGTAGTCCTGATTTAGCTGCTAGCATGACAGGCCTTGAAAAACTTTGATATCTTGAAGAAGTTATTCGAAATTATGTTGAATCAATGTAAAGTGAATTTGATGTATGAGATCCATGTTGTGGATTAGTTAGAAATGATGGTCTTAAGACGTTGTTAATTTCAAATTTGATAGTTACGTAAGCATGGAAGCATGTTGTTTGTAGAAATGACGTGTTGTTGAAACGTTAACAATTTGTTAATTACTCAAAGCTTTCGGCTAAAGACGAAGCAAGGAAAGAAATGAAACTAGCGGAGTATCTTAAATCTAAAGCTGAGAACAAATGAGAAGCGAAGTAACTTTCGTGACTGAATCGATATATTTATTCGAAAATATGACCTTTGGTGACCTTGTCTCACGCTACGGATTTTTCCGAGTTTACTACTTTTCGCCTCCGCTTATTATCAATTTTCCATGACACTCCACGACGTTCAAAACAAACCAGGCAACAACGCTCTCTCTCATGAGAAATTAAGTGCTTCAATATTTGATCTTCATGTCTTTAAGGTGTTTCCAAAACATGAATCGTGCTACTTTCTCTGTTTGAACTATTAATGAATTCTCTAGGGTGCAAATGAATTTCAACCTTTAGGATACGGGGTCTCATGATTTAGCCCAGTCCATTCGATCTAAAAGTAGATAGTCATACCTTTTTTACACTATACGTTTTCTAACAATGAATTCAGTCTAGTACTTTGATTACAGACACATGAAACTATGTTCGCACTGTGTGTTCAATGCAGGATATGATATTTAAGACCAAATTTTCAAAATTTTATTACAGACACATGAAACTTTGTTCACACTGTGTGTTCCATGCAGGAGGAGATATTTCAGATAAAATTTTCAAAATATTCCTATTACCCTGTAAAATATTGCATGTATGAGAATATAGATCTCAAACAAATGGGAGAATTGAGTGTTCTCCTCAACCTAATATCCAAAGTCGTATCCTCTACTCTCTGTAATACGTAGAATACTACAGTACTACGCTTTGTTCCGAAATAACAATAGTATATTTCGCACCTAGGGCCGAAAATGAGACTTTTCCGGCTCGAAATCGGTTTTTAAGTCCGAGGCCGTAGGCCGAGGACTAGAAAAGATTGAGAGCCGGAAACACATTTTTGCCCCTGGTGCGAACGCTATTTTTCGCCACACAGAAAAATAAAACAATATATATTTATGAGAAGAATTGTTTATTAGGCACTCCCGAAAGCAAAACTGGTAGGTCATAGCTCTAGCCAATCTGAGGTAATCTGAATATCAGGAAATTGTCCAAGTATTTTTTTTATTCTGATATGTCTAAATAGTCCAAAAGATTATGTATTATGTTTTAATGTGGGAGGTTGAGTTTATACTTTTTTATTCTTTCAAATTACAATAAAATGATATTATTATAAATGTTTTTGATTCTTGAATAATAAAACACAAATAATGAAAAGTTTTTTAATCAGCTGTTTTATCACACTTGAAAATTGGCCAATCTGAATGAATGTCAATGTCAACAATGCTTGTTGTCGTCGACTGCGGAAGTTTAGGTTAGAAGTTCTATCCTACTATAAAAATCGAATTTGAATAGTTTATAACATATCTTATCTGTATTTCATTTATCCAAATAAAATGATAGTATCTTATTGCAGAATTTATTCAATTCTAGAAGCATAAACTGATTCCGTTTCATAAACTATTTTGTAAACACGTTCACATCAAATCAGAATCAGCTGACTTCTAGGTTATTTTACAGCCCTAGGGCCGTAAAAATTTTACCGGCCTGGTCAGAAAACAATCACTTTCGGCCTCCATATGACGCACGTAAACCAGCTCATTACATCCAAGTGGGGCGAAAAAATTTTACCGGCCTGGTCAGAAAACAATCACTTTCGGCCTCCATATGACGCACGTAAACCAGCTCATTACATCCAAGTGGGGCGAAAAAATTTTACCGGCCTGGTCAGAAAACAATCACTTTCGGCCTCCATATGACGCACGTAAACCAGCTCATTACATCCAAGTGGGGCCAAAAAGTAATTGCGTTGTCCCTTAGCGGCTGAAGGTGAAACAATTCCATTACTCAGGAATAAATTGGGCTGTGTCTGACATACTACAGTTACGATATATTTATATACGGATAAATATATAGTATACGGTTTTGTTTTATTATGTACATCTCAACGTCATTCATGTTGGCGTTAAAGAAGCTATATATGAGCAAAGCATCTTAATGGAGGGAAAGCTAAGTAATATATATAGTTATAAATGATATTGGTGTGGGTGGAGGAAAGATGCTATTTGCATCACGAGATGGAATTACTTTTTCTCCCTCAGGGAAATTGTCGCCAAATTACACAACCGAGGGAGAAAGTTACATTTCCCATATTCACAAATTATTCCTGTTTTCCCTCTTATCTTTCTGTTTTTTCAACCTTCACAATCTCTTCTTTTACGTCCTCCCTTACTAATGCGTGACAATCTACTTCCTGTCAGCTTCTCAAAATATTCTACGACAGTTAAAGTTGGATCTTTTCATTTATCTAGATTTTAACATGGTTCATAGCAGTCAGCAACTCATCTAACTATTTATTATATTAAAGTAAATATGAACTTGATTATTATTGACCAATAAATAACATGCTTCATTTTAAGTCTGAGATATTTATCTAGATTTCAACATGTTTTGTGGCAGTCAGCAACTCATCAACTATCCATGATATTGAAGTAAATATGAACTTGAGTATTATTGACCAATATGAAAATAACATGCTTGATTTTAAGTCTGATATGTAAAATTCTTCTTTTATGTTTTATTGAAAGTTTATTAATGGAAATTAAGTATTTGATTTCATGTAGTTGCGTGATGATGTAATATTGCATGGATATCGAGTGAAAGGAAAGAGAGAAAGTGGGAACGAGAGGGGAATAGAATGGGAGAAAGAGAAAGAATGGCACGAGAGGCCCTACAAATTGAGAGATACGGTAGTCTAAACAAAAGAGATGACGACGTGAACTTGTAATCTGTTCTGAAAATATTTACTTTTAAATATTCTCTAGTAAAAGATTCAAAGAAACGGGTCACGTAAACTGTATGGATCCCCAGATAACTAACTCTCTGATATGATTTATAGCTATATAAGTTATAAAAATTACTTATTTCAGAGGGAACCTATATCAGACAACAGTGCCTAACTGAGCACAAGTGAGAGAAATTTATATTGACATTCACTTTGAACTGTCAGGAATGGGAAGCATTAATTGTTACTATTATAAGGAATTTCAACAGTTCGAAGTGATTTTCTCTTTAGAAGTGGACGCCCTTCGTCCACCAAAGAACAAAACAAATTTCAAAGAAAGAAGTCATCATTTCAATTCTTTACAATAAATAATTTCAAAGAAAGAAGTGGATAAAACCAATGTAATATTCTCAGATTACAATGAAACGACGAGGAAATTAAAAATATATATAAAAATGGATTTATAGCTGTAAAACTTTGAATAGACAAGACATTTTACGAGAGATTATACAAATTTTGGTCACGATTTTCATTGAACGTTTTCTAAAAGTTATCTAATTGAAATCGGTAGAATGATATAATGAAGTATATTTTTTGATTAGTTGAGTTCTTCTCTTCTTCTTCTTCTTCTTTGGCTGTGCCTTATCCCATTTAAATGGGGTCGGCATTCCTTCCTCTTAGTCTGCCTCTCCACAAAGCCCTATCTAATGCCTCCTCTCTCCTCCAACCACTCTCCCGCAAGTCAGCTGCTATTCTATCTCCCCATCTCATCCTAGGTCTACCTCGTCCTCTCACACCATCCAAAACCAAATCCTGCACTCTTCGTCCAACATAATCCTCCTCCCGTCGCTGCACATGCCCAAACCACCTCATCCTTGTCTCCTGCATTTTCTTTCCCAGTGGTCCAACTTTTACAGTGCCTCTGATCAATTCATTTCTTATTTTATCTCTTCTTGTAACCCCACACATCCATCTTAACATTCTCATCTCAGTCACTTCCATCTTTCGTTCCTGTTTCTTTGAAATGGGCCATGTTTCCGTTCCATACAGCATAGCTGGCCTCACAATTGATCTATACACTTTCCCCTTCATTTGACAATTCACTCTCTTATCATAAAGAACACCACTCATTTTTCTCCAGTTCATCCATCCACAATTTATTCTATGCTGTATTTCTACATCAAGCCCTCCATCTCTCTGTACACTTGAACCCAGGTACTTAAAACTTGCAACTGGTTGGAGTTGGTTTCCTTCAAGCTGTAGGGTAGCCCATCATTGTTTCCCAATACCATGTACTCTGTTTTTGATCGGCTAATTTTCAGTCCCCTTTCCTCCAAAGTCGTCCTCCAGCTTCCCAGCCTTTCTTCCAACTGATCTTTGGTAGGTTCACAGAGCACGATGTCATCTGCAAATAGCATGCACCATGGTGCTGGCCTCTTGACTACAGCACCCACGACATCCATGAGCAGATCAAACAGATATGGGCTAAGTGCTGAACCCTGGTGAAGGCCAACTTGCACAGGAAACTCTTGGGTCCTTCCCACACTGGTTCTCACTCGAGTAATGGCTTCCTTGTACATCTCCTGCACCAATCCAACATACTTCTCTGGCACACCTTTTCCTCTCATACTTCGCCAAATCTCTTGCCTGGGCACCCTGTCATAGGCTTTTTCCAGGTCAACAAATGTCATGTGCAGCTGAGACCTTAGCTCTCTTGCCTTCTCCACCAGCTGCCGGAGAGCAAATATTGCATCTGTTGTTCCTCTTCCTGGCATAAATCCAAATTGCTCCTCACTGATTGTGGTCTCTTATCTTAGTCTCTTCTTAATCAATAATCCTCTCCCAATCCTTCATTGTATGAGAAATTAGCTTTATGCCTGTATAATTATTGCACTCTTGGACATCACCTTTACCCTTGCAGATGGGAACCAATACACTACTTCGCCATTCATCTGGCATTAATCTACTTAACTCTTATTTGCTGTTGTTCTGACAACAATATTGTCTTCCTCTCATTGGTTAGCTTGTGGTTGAATGAATTCTATCCTGTTCAGATTTTTGGATGTTGTCGTAGTGGCGTGACTTTAATACGGTGGACTTTGATACAACCCATTCAACGTTCACTTTCCTAGGGTGCAAAATTCAACCGTGGACTTTCCCACGAACTAATTTGTATTCTAATAAAATTATTGTAAATAATTTGCTTGTATATTTTACTGTTATCTTTCCAGTAATGTTAGAATTGCTACTAATGTTATATTGTTGTATGGATCAGGCTAGTGGACTTTCATGTAGTTACCCTTACAAAGTAATAATTTGGGGTGGCGTATCGTGATTCGTGTACTTTTTAACAAACAATACACCACACTGACGTTCTACTCTGTTAATTTTTAACATGAGATGAATACTGTCAACAGTAAATTTCGACAAATAAGCTTTTTTGAAGTTGAAAGTAATTAAGCCAGTACAAGCATGATTTTTATTGGAGTGTATATTTGAAAAAAACTAGAGCATTGAATATGAACAACCAAAGTGGATTGATTGGAGATGGACAAATCAAGTTGAGGACTGGTTGTCAGACAATCGCAAAAGTCAAAAACTGACGTAAATTCCATTCAGTTTACAGCTCTAAACTCGTGTGGACAGTCTTCACACAATTCTATGTACGTTTGTTATTGTAATTCTAACAAAACTTAAAATTGTAAAGTTTTTGTTCATCAATATTCAAAATCAAAAGAAATTCATTTGTTTTATTTTCAATTACTGTTCGTATTTCATCTATGCTTTTACAAAAGTATTGTCTTAGCTTTTCTATAGGAGATCAATTATTCAAGCTCTCCAGGTAGAAAGGAGGGTTCGAATCTATTCGACTCCTTTTGTTACTTATTCACTTCTTGACAATCCAAAGGCTTATTGGAGGCTTTTTGGTGGTTATTCATCGCTCGTTATTATTCAAAATTGAAAGCCTCTCGAGGTGGAATATTCTAAGCTCCCCCGCAGCTATCAAGGTAACCAGTCTGAACCAACCCCTCTTGACGAAATATTCCGAATATTCGGGGAACCACAAGTAAACTGGTGATGTGGAAATTCCACTCTCTGATTAAATATCTGTGTAAAATATGTATAATATTACACCCTCTTGGTGTAATATTTGAGCGGGCAACATACGCTAACCAAATCAATATTCGGCTTTGTTTCCAAATAATGATTTCCTCATGTGTGTACAGCTCTCGAAATTCATTTCACCAACTCTCCTTTGAATGTAAATATCTATTCTGACAATGATTTGAGGAGATATAAGAACGATTCTATTGATAAGTTTCAAGTTTTGTATACTTGTGTGTTTTATTATATATATATATATATATATATATATATATATATATATATATATATATATATGTATATATTTATTTTATAGATACTATGGGCTGGTTTCCGAGCTCGGGATTTAGCTAAGTCCTAGACTTTAAACAGCTGGAGTCAGAAAATTTACTTTCCAAAATGGGCGTAGTCGCAGCTTTTATAATAGTAGTCGTAGTTTTTATTTTCTCATTTCTATAATATTGGAAACGTTTTTCCTTGACGAAAATAGACATTCCTAAATAATTCAAAATAGCTGAAACTTTACACTATTTTCTCTTTATTTTATTTTGTGTTCGATTTTCTAGTTTTTCGAAATTTAATTCAAACGTGACTATGACAATGACTGCGACTACGCCCCGTTTTGGAAAACTAATTTTCTGACTCCAGCTGTTTAAAGTCTAGGACTTATCTAAATCCCGAGCTCGGAAACCGGCCCTATATGTTGGCCTCCCATCACCCCTTATAGCCAACCCTTTCCACCAAATGGCGCCAAGTGACTAGTGAGAATAAAATGCTTAGGCAGTTTGCTTGAAATAAAACGACACACGTGGCCTTTGTTTATTGCAACTGTCGAAAAAGTATGTTTTGGAATTCATTATTCTTGGACAGTTACCTGCAAGGGTCTTATTCTCCTTTCAAAAATTGTTGATACTTCAACAATCTGTTTGCTCAATTCCAAATCAACAGTCAATAACACTATTTTATTCTGTTCTTTCAACACTTTTGGAGAGCTAGAATAGACATTGATATGTCCAAAGCTCTGCCAATTTATGTAGATGCATAACAATATTATCTATAGTTATTTCAAATTGCTTTTCTCATATCATATACAGTTCAATAATTATAATTTTGATGTATTGTAAGCTATTTTATATAAGTGTATAAGTCAGTATATATTGTAATCTACATAAATAAAGTACTCAATCAATCAATTACTTTTCAAAAGTAATTGTTGATACTTCGAAAAATCTATTCGATTTGACAGTTCTTTACCAACTGCATCGTATCTTTCTACCGGAGCAGTTCAGCATCTAAGAACGGCATGAAATTGGTGGTACTGTCTCAAGTTTGGAGCCGGTACAACGGAACCAACTCCTCGGTCGCCAACTTCCACACATCCATGAAGACAGTCATGCAAAAAAATTGCATCAAACTTCATTCTTCGCCATTCCAAACATTCGATTTTCACCTCATTGCAAAACGTTTTATAAGGGAGCTGCTCCAAACCTGGAAAGAGCCTTTTCAACACCAGACGCAAAAACCTCCTTTGTACACATTCTACTACCTTTGTTGTGCAGATTCCAAACGATAGAGGCGTACTCTAAGTGACATCCTTATTCCTTGACGTCATTCCAATGTTTGTATTCATCCTTAACCCAGCTTGAACAGCCCTTCTATTTTTCAACTTTTTTTTCAATAACATTGCAATCTAGTCTAAAAATACTAACGAGCAAAATTTTCTAATTTATATTAATGAGCTTTATTCATTTCATTTTTTTCATTCATTTATTGTATAAAATACTATAATCATAATACAATTATGACATTGGAGGAAAAACTAGGCTGAGCCTGTACTATTTCTCTCCAAAAATGTTGATAAAATTTCAATGTTGTCCAAAAGATAAGGTTATGTAATCACACACTGCTTCGTCACTTGATTTTCGGTCCAAGAATGATGAATTTTGAATTTTCAAGGTTGATTTTATACTCTAAATAAATTACAGAATGTATCACAATAAATTAAAAACTTTAGAAATATTGCACTTATTTAAAAAATTTGAATACAAAATCAAAAACCTACTCACTATTTGTTATTCACAGCTGAAAACTAGCTTTACACACAACAAGCTTCGGTTGACGTGTGAGGTTCTTTAAACCTCACGATCTTTGAATATATTAATGAATTAAATTTATAAGACAGGTAGTTCTCTGAACTTCCTATCTTATTAATTGTTCAACTGAATTCAATTTTTTCTTGATTACTGATGTGATATTGCTGGTAGTTTTGTTGTTATCTGTAGTTTGCAATCCTCGGTTCATTCTCCTTTGCTTCCTAGCAACCTCAGCCCACGTTCTTTTGACTTCACACCCATCGCAATTTCATTGGCCTGCTGATCTATTTCCTTAATTTCCAAATCAACAGTCTTAAGAGTGTCAGATGTTACCCTATTAGCAGCAATATTATATTCTGTTCTCTCAACCCTTTTAGGACAAAAGGTCACTTGTCGGTTTCTCCAGCTTCTTAATAGGGATAATATATCTTAACTAAAAATTCTCCTCATTTAATGTGATGAGCTCTTCTTTCAATGCAGCTACTTCAGACGAGAGATTAGCAAAATTTGAAGCATTTTTTCTCTGTCTATCTCTGCTCAGAAATTTATTAGAAAATGTATTTTCCAACTCCCTAAGCATATTCACAATTAAATTATCGTTCTTAGTGACAACTAGGTCATTGTCATTGTCATTGTTTGACTACGACTTGTCAAAGCTTGACCAGCTAGTAGTGGCCTAACTGGTGTATTCACTTTTTACGACTTCTTACTCATACAGGCTTGACATTCAAAGCTTGAGTCTTTTAAAAAAATTCAGCCTATCTTCACTGATCTCCAAACATGAAACATGTTGTACACATGTTCAATGTACAAATCTCACTTTGAATAGTCTCTTGCCGACCATAAATTGATTTGTTGAATAAGTTGCATTTTTCTTTACTTGGCGCCATATTATATACTTTATTACTATTTTTTCCATTTTTTACTCCTCAATCATTCTTTGTTATCATAGTTTAGAATTTCTACTTTAGATTCATTTTTGTAAAAGTCTATTTTGTATTAGTTATCAATTCGAAGTTTAGATTTTCAGTTCATTTTTTGTTCAATTTTTATTATAATCTTGATTTTGTTATTCATATTATTCATTTGTATAAAATGTAAAGGGTTGTGTGGTTTGATTGATTGATTGATTGATGTGGCAGAGAGGACATGGAGTCCTAACTCCACGCTTGATAAAGGCAATCAATCAATTCTATCTTCAGGAAGATAATGTATATATTTTATCACATTGAGATGAAATATATAGTTAATCAACCAGAAGATAAATTCTACCTTAGACTGGCGTGCCGTCAAACGATTGAAAACATATTTATAGGTTGACATAAAGAAAAAAAAACAGTGATCAGAAAGTGAAGTCCGAATGATAACACAGTTGAACCGATTCAATGAAGTATGGATAAGGGAGATAAATTGAAGAACAATATTGCCAAGAGAGCGAGCAAGGAGGGACAGTTGAGAAGCTCCTGATGAGAAGGAAGGAAGGAGAGTAATTGGAAAGGGTAAAAGACAACAACGAAAGTTTCCATCACAGTTTAGTAAAGAACAAAAAAGGACGCCGATAATAACACAGAAAAGGAACAGGAATCAGACCTGCTGCTATCTGTAGCCAACGATGGAATAAGAAATGGAAAACTGAGCTGAACTCGTACAACTAATCAATGTATTTCACTACAAAAAGTATTTTAAAAACACAATTATTCAAAACCACATACGATGCTAAGAGAATTGGAATATTTCTTGCTGGAGACTGAAACTAACTCCTCTAAACGCACTATTCAAATTAGAAAAATATTGCACAATCTTTTTAAAAATTCACAGAGCATCCAAGCATGACCTGTCTCTGCCAAACTGATTACAAGTTTTTAAAGGTATTAAGAGTTTAGTTAAAGGTAAGTCGTTACCTTTTTACTAAACTCATACCATGGAACTTGTGCATGGATCCAAAAGTCGCACATATGTAAATGAAAATATAATTTATTCATGTAATTGTAGCTTTCAGTAAGAAGTGAGCATGATTATTGGAAAGACTCTAACTTCTTACAACCAAAAATGTATTGGAATATCGAGATACTTTTTCCAACTGTTACATAATCATCAATCTATGCTAAACTAAAACTAAAATAACAAGCAGCAGAATATGATAGCAGTCAATGAGCGATGTGATTGGCAGTTGAGCGACCAATCAAGATGAACATCTGTCATTTGCCGAGACTATTCACTCCCACAATTACTAGGAAGCTGAACCGCCATTGCTGTGACGAACCGATTGTGGGAGTGGCTTGTCTAGGCCAATGGCACACGTTCACTCTGGTCATCCACAAATCATGTCGCCTGCTCACTCATAATTCCCACTGAAAATTCTTATGGAGCAATTTATTGCAAGACAGCAATTTTGAACATTTGTTGTAGAATTTTGAGTGATCTGTGTTAACTGATAATGAGTTTGGTTAGTGAAATACATTCATTTCATTTGGTCGAGTTTTACTCCTTGCTTTCATTTTTATATGCATATTTCGATCACTCTGTACCATCAAGATCAGTTTCATGTCTAACAATGTCCTTTGTTCCTGGTTCTATTCTTGAATAATCACAGAAAAATAATCAACTGCTTCAATTGTGAAGAATGAATATAAAAGCAATTATGAAGATAAATCCGCACAATTTATTCTCAATTTTGTAATATCAAAGTACCTAGTACGTAAAACCTTAACTTCAGCAAGAAACTTGGATAAGTAACTGACTGGCTTCTTGCTGTAATGTTTCAGTACCGATAGTTATTGAAAATTACATTTTTATCTTCATGATAGAATGGTAATAACTGCACTGTGATCTATAAGGAAACAATTAGACATTCAATAATTCTTTCTCAACAATTTCTAAAAGCCAGGAAAAGATTTGAAATAATTATCTTAACAATAATAATTACGTTTACTACAGACTACAAAACAGCAAGCAATCTTACCTAGTAGCAAAAAGTGGGTTTGAAATGAAATTTTGAATGCTCTTTTAATTATTCGTTCAACAGTTATCTTTATATTGCCATCAATGTCTCTGAGAAAGTTTGAAAGATGTTATGTACTTGCTGTCTCAAATATTTAGGACCTTGAAATGAAACTCTTAGTGCCGTTAGCACAGTCAGAGTTTAAACTAAATTTCATTTTAAACTGGATTAAATCCGTATCAAGTCTCGTTTGTTATAATGTGTTTCATTTTTAGTTTAAGCCACCAGCTGATTTAATTCCGTTCAAGCTTTGACTGTACAAACGGCCCTTAGCAGATAATTTTGAAAGTAAGCTTCATGTTTTCAGAATAAGCCTACAGCTGCTCTGCTTGAAATAAATATAAATCAAATAATCACTATACGTTTCAGATTAAATCAAGGGGTTGCATGATGCTAATACCTATATTTCCAGAAATGGACAATTTCAACAATGTTCAAATTTGGAGTACAGACAACATTTTTTTTTTTGTTTTACTACCATAAGATGTACCAAATGACCCGTATGTGAGTGTGTATCTTATTGTACTTGAGTCCACAAATGACGAATTTTCCGGTTGAAGGGGGGTATAATACATTGTTTGAAATCCGTCTTAATTTTTAAGAAAAATAACACTCAATATTCTCTGTATAAAGCTGGATTATCACATATTGGTATCGGTGAATGTGACCAGAATAGTGAAATAATTCTCATGAGCTTATATGGGAATATTCCCACTCAGCCTAGACCTAACAGAGCTTATAAGAATAATATTCTTACTGTACCGGGCACGTTTACTAATACAAATACTCATATGAGAATCCAGCTTAACTCCTGTTCGTTTTTTGATTTAGGGTAATTTATAATCATAACACAAATTATAACCAATTGGAACTCTATTAGTGTAACTTTCTTCATGATTTACATTTGGAATACGAACCCCAAACAAAACACTGTTCAGTTATGATTTCAGTCACTCTCACCATTCTTCATTTTCATATTCAAAATTTCAGGAGTGGTCGTTTTCGTTAAAGATTTTTCGTCCAAACAAATCTATTTCGACTCCCTCTCATAATAGCCTCCCTCAAGTAGAAAGAAAACGCTAAATATTTTGAAATGGTGCATGGCATGTATTATTAGCATAACTAATCAGCAGCTGAAAGTCTAAAACTTGAATATGATTGTGTGGACAAAAGAAATAGCAAAGAGCACCGTTCCTCTAAACTCAGCTTGCAGTTATTACATAATCGATTAAATTTACGATTCTCTCGGGGCGTTTCTATTTCTGCACTCCGCTAACCTTTGTAAGTCTCTGTTTGGTTCAAGCTCGAATTCTGTTCATTTGAGCTCCCTACTTACGATGATTTTCTCACATACAATGATTTACATCGCCAAGAGAAAACAGTTTAATCATCAATTGTATTCTTTATTCTTTATTGATTCTTTATCACAAGTGATAATTTATTGCCAGGTCTTGCAAGGCCCATTGCATTCTAACACTACACTACAATGAAAACAAATAAAAATTAACGAATCCAGAACAATTCAATTCAATTCAATTTATTAATGTCAACAAAAAATAATATACAATTCATACTTACAAACATAAAATACAAATTCTTTATAATATAATGAATATTTACATGAAATATCATATTCTAAATAATATTGTTGTATCCCCCTTTAAGCAAAGCTTGTGATGAGGGATGGTGAACAGATAATGGATTTATGTAGATGAATAGATAACTCAAGAAATTTTAATTTTGAGTACCGTAATTGTATGAACTATATCACGTATTATTTTATTTGGAGAACATCGTAAATAATTTCATAATCTACTTGAAATTTATCCTCGATAGTGCTATAGATATGTTTTCTTGAATATAGGAGCCTTTTTTGCCAAGAATGAGAATAGAGTTTTAATATTGAAGCTTGAGGAAGGACCAATTCACAAATATGTATTTTCATTACATAGAGGACTGAGTGGATGAAAACTAGTAAAGATTTCACTATAGTGCGTTCCACGTTATAATGACAGTATTTGATCAACTTCGGTTTTCCTATCCTTGTCTATAATTTGACAAAGCTGGTGGTACTATCCTTTTCTAGGTCTACAACCATGACAATTATGTTTTTGACGGTGTAGAAATATAATTAATTAATGCAGAGAATTGGCATCGCTATCCTTCTATCTTTATCCACTGCCATTATAACGTGGACCACACTATAGGGGTTATTAGACTTTACTGGTGAGTTGATGGACTCTCTTTTTGCAGATACCATACTACAGCTGTCCCTCAATAATCCGACAGTCGAGGGACCGAGAGAGTGTCGGATTACCGAAAATGTCCGATTACCAAAAATGTCATATCTCGAAGATGTTTTATTCTTAATGTGTTTGAACTCAATGAAGTTGAAAAAAAGAATAAACAGTAAAGATAAATGTAATTTATTAATACCAGGATACAAAATGACAGTACAAGTGAGTTTTTAAAAGAAATGTGGAAAGAAATTTAAGTAAAATATGCAATATATACATACATATTTACACATCAAAGAAGTCTGTGATTTTCTTTTGCGGAGGGAGGGAGATGCATGTTGCTATTGGACTAGCGAGTGCGTCGTATAAAAAAGGAGCGGATTATCGAGGGACAACTGTATATATACTAGAAATATTACTATAATCTGATCTTTACGTAGAAAGTAGTATTGAGTAATTTGAAATTATTCAGTGAGAAAATATCATGGAAGATGTATTTTGCATTTTTTTATCTTTCCAATAACTCATTCTGATAACGTCTAACGTTTTGTAGAAAATAAGTAATGGAATAAGTTCAAAGGTATTTTAAACTTTCCTTTGTTTCAACATTGTTGGATTATCAGGGACAGCTGTATAGAGATATTACTATAATCTGATCTTTACATAGAAAGTAGTGTTGAGTGATTTGAAATTATTCGGTGAGAAAATATCATATAATATGTATTTTACATTTTGTTAATCTCTTCAATAACTCATTCTTATACAAGGTCTAGCGTTTTATAGAAAATAAGGAATGGAATACGTTCAAGGGTATTTTACACTCTCCATGGTTTCCACAGTCACCTCTTTAACTAAAGAACAGAAGAATTCAAATATTATTCAAGCCAATTCACAATATTTACAAATTATAAGAAAAAAAGATCAAACAGCTTAACAATATTAGAGTAATAAGTTAATAAATATCGGGTCACCGAGTTTCGCTCGTTATTTTTATCTATTGATAAACAGAACACAATTCTCTAAAATGATCGTGTTTATATTTTACAGCTACCTTCGTCAGCTTATGAATTTCGGGGATGCGATATTTTGTATTTCCACAGAATCACTCGATCACTTTTTACTATCCACAGACGACGAAAGTCTAAGCTGTTTCAGCCAAGGATGAATTATCCTTGTAATGTCGTTCAGCGAGTTTTCCCTAGGATGAGACCTAGTGCAATCGAATTTTTATATCATAAACCTATTATTTTCCAAATTTCATGAAAATCGTTGGAGCCGTTTTCGAGATCCGATGAACATAAATAACCAGATATAAAAATACAAACAGATATACAGAAATTGCTCGCTTTATATAATAGGATTATAAAGCACATAATAGTATAATTATTAAACAATAACTTCAGACAAGGATTAATCAGAAATCTAACCAAAACTGATTTGTCATTCATTGTCAGTACGTAGAATATCAGTACCTAATACATTGAATTGAGAATGGTATTTGAGGAAGGGAGTAGAAGTGTGTATATACTGCTTGGTATTTTGCTATTTTGAATTGTAGTTTTCCATCATATTTCAAATATCCTGATGTGGAAAGCGAAAAGGGACCAGTTGTCGGAACAGTAAAATGTTCAGGGTATAGAGGGTCAAAAATATCGATTTCGAGTTTTCAATCGATTATCATGCAGTAACATCTCCTTTGTTGATCAGAATCGATTGAAAATTCGACTTTTTCGTCGATTATATGAACAGTCGATTATATGAACACATGTAATGTTGCAGAAAAGGGACCAGTTGTCGTTATGGAGTTATAACATTGCCCTGTTTTTATGTTTGAATAGGCATAACTCACTCATTTTACAAGATATCAATCTGCATTTTTTTTTAATTGTTCTTTATAGTCTCCTTTATAGACGAAAAATGATATCTAAAATTTGATTTTTTGAGACAACTGGTCCCTATTTGCTTTCCACATCACCCCTATTGAAGAACTTGTACGCATTACATCAATTGAAGAAGAACTTATGATGAATTCTCCCAGTTTTTACAACAGTTCGGTCCAACAATGATTCTTATGAGTTCCAACATTCGTTGTCATTAAATCACTTCATGGCTCTCTTTTATGATGATAATAAATGTAAAAAGGTGTCACTTTTTATATCCGTCCTAACTCTAAGCTTTAATGCGACTGTATTCAGGTCGTACTTAAAATCGTAATTTTCGTGAGTTTTATTGACTCCCAAGCTGTAAAGCTTTAAAAAAATTCATCTCCAGAGTATACAGCCTACCCACAGTAAACTGGTCTATTTGGAATCAAACCGTTCCTCAGCGCAAAATCAATATGAGTCCCTCGAGAAATCAACGGAGAGAATTGCCTCTCAATCTATACAATCGCTCTACTGTCAATTCCAGTCATTTCAATAATCTATCACCTCATCCATTCGCCTTCTAAATTGTCCATTGGGAGAAGCTATCAATTTGTATCGGAATATTAATGATAACTAATCAAAAGTACAGAAATGCTAATGAAATATTGTTCTCACAGAATAGGTCTAACATTTCTGATCTAATGGAACTTCAGAACTTGATTTCAATTTATTAAGTTCTTTCATGATAATTTAATCCTATTTTGAAAACCAGTTTGAACAGAACCATACGTTTTTTAGAAGTATACCCTCTTGAAGAATCTACACTTTACTTAACAAATAAACGTATTTACATTACTGAACAAACTCTAATTTATCAAGTGATCGTGACTTATTGATTTTTTCCTGAACCGGCAACATTTTTTTCGGGCTCTGGCCGAATAATATCATAGAGAAACAATAGCATGAGTAGATATCCCATGGTATAGGGCGTTTATGTCGCAACTTTTACTGTTATCTCAAGCCTATTGTCTACGTAGTTCTTTCCCGTGAAGCTTTATGACGTTGGTAGTCTCTCATATTGTACCGTTCATACATTCTTACCCGGTCAAAACAGTAAAAATCGACAGCAATCTGCTTGGGATAACAGTAAAAGTTGCGAAATAAACGCCCTATACCATGGGATATCCACTTATGCTATTGTTTCTCTATGATAATATACTATGTAGTGATCTTTTTAGCAACGTTTAAAGGCACTGTAGGAAAATTTTTACTATAACGGGGTGTATAATATCGAGGTACCACTGTAAAATGATTCAAATAATATTTTTCCTTGCTTAATTTATATGTATGTCTTGAGTACTGAAGCTATTATTCATGAAACATGATAATATTATGAAGAACGGCAAATTATCTTACAAAGGTCCTAAATTTCATATAGTTTTTTAATTTATCAATCAAATGTATGTCAACTTTTTGAATTGTGATTTATTGGTTTTTACCTCTATTGGTAAACCTTCTATTGGTTTACCTTTATTGGTTTGAACGGTGCATGCTACCATTTCTATCAATTAGTTTTGCAACATTTAATAATTTAAGTAATTATAAGTAATTTGAGAATTACTTTAAGTAAGATAATCTGGTTATAGTAGTCGACTAGTCTCTGTTTACTCATCCAAGTCACGATTCAGATGAAACATTCCATGTCAGTATCACCAGTTTCATGTCTCATCAGTCTACTCTACTTTATAATCCTCTATAACCACTTAAAAATTCATCAAAAAATATATCACCTACTCATGTATCTATCGTCTATCTTATTTCCTTGATTATTAAAGTAATTTCACCCCGATCATTTGATGGTCACAGACATCATAATTAGATAAAGAATCATCGTATGGTTTTATGATCATTTTTTTAGAAGTTGCCACGTCTTTTACAACAATCTTCATGATTATTTCTTCAATAATTACTCTGTCACGAGATGTATTCCAATTGTTCATCTGACCTCGGCGTCAGGTGCAATTTTTTCTCTTCGATATTATTTTATAGCAGCGAAATTACATCACTACACTGCCTCCAACAAACTATTTCCATGTAATTTTCCAATCTCCATAGACTATTTTCCATCTTCGATAACTTTTTTTGGATGTGCTTGAGTCAGTAACTCAGTAGAGCAATATCTCATTTTTGCTAGCACATGATTAATCTTCCGTTTTATCTCTCCATCAGTAATAAATTTCCCTCTAGGTCAACAACCTTCTCTGTTTTAAAAAGGGGTTAGTTTGCCAACCTTGTGAGATATTGTCCCGACAATATTTATCCAGCAATGTCCTTCTCCATCTCTCTCGAGCTAACAGACTGTCTGAATTCTTCATCTTTATCCTTTGTCAAAGACAGCGAATAAACATGGAAACTCCCTCGACGTAATGAGAGAGTGATCAATAAATTAAAAAGACAGCAGGTAGCTTTCCACGTGGCATCAAATAGCCAAACACTGGCTTTACCCTCTATTTGCCTCCCATTGGATCTCTCTCCTCTTTCTATCGTTAATTTTGAGTTATCGAATTCCTTGATATCGGAGCCTTTGTTCTTTTAGAACCTTATGGTTATGTTCCAATTCTCTATATTTGATTTTGCGTGATGAAATAAGGGCCGGATTTCCCAATAGGATGGGTCTGAGCCTAAGGAAGCAAACTCTCAGGGAGCGAATAGAAAGCAGAAGAATGATTAAAACATCTACAAATAACAATGAAGAGTCATTACTCAAAATATTATTCTAATTTAATTGATGAGCTTCAATTCTCTATAAACATCTGAGTACCGGTATGCTTCTCTCGTTTGCGCACAGGCATTTTCCCATGCAGACCATTTTCTAAAAAGTTATTTGTCTTAGTGCATTCATGAGATTATTTTTATTTTCTGTTTTTTTATATTGAAAAATATTTTTATATTTTTTTTTATTGATTTTCAGATTTCTCCTCTTCACGAATTTCATTTTATATTCACTTCTTTATAATTGCTATTGTACATGAGATTTTTATTTTGTAATGTTCACTTTTTGGAAATAAATATCTTCCTGTCTGTCTGATTGAAAAATCAGGCTTATACTGAATTCGGATTTAGATGCTCATTGGAACAAACAATAATTGTTGATGAAGTGTGGTACTATTTTTTCAATAAACTTAGAAAGATAATTGAGACAATGTAAATGTATCAGATTCGAAATTAAATCAAAGATCAAGGTTTTAAGGTCTAAAGCCCAATTAATTGAACCTACAATATAATACTGTATTCGCTACTATAATTAATTATAGTATAGTAATTCGATAAAATAGAACAAACCAATAATTACTATTCCTGTAGTAGAGTATAAAAAATTCATTGAATCAACTTCCATCTACCGGACAAATACAGTTCTACGTCCAACAACTCTTCCACTAATCACAAGCTTCGTTCTAGCACACGCCTTTCAATCCTATTGGTCGATGACAAATGATCCACGTCATATACTCCATTTTGTTGAAGTGAGTTAGCAATATCCCAACCAACCAAAATTTACAGGAATGTATTTGTGAGAATAGTGGATGCGGTTCAAGTAAGTGATGACATGCTCTTTCAAATCTGTATAATTATTGGAGAATTGAATAATCATGTATGTTAGAACAGCTACTTTGTGAGGAATAGTTTGCTTGAATGGGACAGTAACATTGAACTGTTCATTTGTGAAAGTAAACGAATCAATTGCAAAACATAAGTACATCACTTTTTATAAAAGTATAGTTCTCATTCATCATTTCAATATACAGTGTCACTGATATTATTATTCTTCTCAATCTCTTAATACCCACGCAAAAGCCTTGAGCTCATATAAATTATGCTTCATCCTCAGCAAAAGATCTATTCTATCTCGAATTTGTTGAGTCAATAGTTATTTATGAATAATATAATACGAATCGATATCTAACACAACATCACCTTCACTACAGCACAGAAAAATTTATCAAATTCGTTTATTGAGTTGGTTCACCAGGAATAATCAACTGTTGGAATAATCTCAACTGTTGAGATTCCATCACTGTGTGGTTCACAGTTAGTTAACTCTTGTTTGTTTTAACTTTCCCGGTTGGGAATTAATTATCCCTATCTCCCATCTAATGAAGCTGTCATGAATTGTTTCTACCGCGATGAAGTCGGCTATATATCAATTGTTCAACCGTAATCAAGTATGCTTCCTTAGGATAAAAATATTTCTTTTTTTTTTAATTTTCTGTGTTTTTTCGAAATAAATAACTTGGTTGTGGAAAATCAATTATTTTTATTCAATATGAATTTGCACCACATTATCACCTGCTCAACTACACGAAAAGTTGAAGTTTTAGTTGTTAATCATTGATTACATAACACTGTTTTTTCTAACAATTAGTACTATTTGAGAGTGTTAACATTCTTAAATGGTTTTTCAAGCACAAGATAATGAATTTCTATTCATACACTGCTACTTCCAAGCTGAATTCATTTAAAACCACAAGTACGTATAAGTAAGTAGAATTAAAATACACACATAATGTATATACATCATTATTATTGTGATTAGTACCTGAATAAATTTGTTACTTTCTTTGATATTGGTTGACTTGGCTGAATTTTCTTTTACACAACTCAATTTTTCTATCATTATTACAACAAACTCTCTACTCTCTCATTTGGGTAGCTTGTGATTGTTCAAATTCTCATGTACTCAACTCACATTAACTGTCGCAATGACAATGAAATCGCTTCTCTCTCATTTGTTGTATCCTTTCAACCAATGAATGGATTGCCAATCTCTCATTTGTGAGCTTGTGATTGGTTGAATTCTTATTCTTGATTTTCTAATTCTTTTTAACCGTTGTCCAAACAGCAGTTATCTATTGATGTGTTATCTATTGATATGTTATGCAATTATTTAAATAACATCTAAAAAGTTGAAATATTGTTAATGTAAGAGCAACTCTTTGTATGAGCTAACGCTTTAAACAAATAAACTCATTTATTTATTTGCTGTTGTCACGACGACTCAATACTTGAATAATTTACAACGTTTCTTATTAGTTAGCTTGTGATCGGTTGAATTCTGTTTACAACAATCAATAATATTGAAAACAAAATTGCTATTCTCTCATTGGTTAGTTGGTGGTTAGCTCAATTGTCTTCTTACCTCTCATTGGCTGTGGTCGTGCCAAGAATCTTGAATTTCTCATTAATTTGAACAATATTTCTCCTATAATACTTTACATAAACAGAATATTTTGAGACCAACTTAAGAAATATAGTTTATGATGTCTTTTGTCTTTTGATCTCTAATAGCCATTATTGACTGAAATGGTATGGCTGTGAATTGCCCTATTAAAAATTGGAAGAGAGTGTTTTAAACCGACTAATAATCAACATTGTCTAGTGTTAGTGATAGCAGATTATTTAACACTTATTCTTAGCGTACATTCCGATTAGGTGAAAGAATAATTTATTGACTTACTTAATAAGAGCACCTTATCAGTGTAATTAACAATGCACCATTATTTTAGAAAGCTGAGCTTTTATCAAGGCCATGCTTGCGGTTAGAAGCTCATTAGCCTTTACGAACCTGATAATCTTTTGGTTACTCATTAATAAGAACTTTTGTAATACTAATTATATTCATTGACCCCTATACCGAAGAGGCTACAAGTATGAATAAAATATGTGTTTTTATGCATGTACTGAACCAATTTACATTCACTGTGTACCTGAAAAAAACTTAGCTGCCCTGTTTTATTTTTGTCATATCCTAAAATATACTGGGTATTTGAAAACATTATTATACTTTTTCTGGTAAATGTTTGAAAACGTTTTATGGAAACGACTACGAGTGCAATGACATGAAATAAATAGAAACGGAAAATAAAATGAGCATTCAAACTTCAATTTTGCGTGATTAAAACTATCTATGCCATAATTTGCATGATGCAGTTTGTATGATTACATTGCCGGTTAAATTGACGATCCCTCAGTCTATGAACTAAAGCTCATATGCACCAACAACGCTCAAACTAGGTTTAAGGTGTATGTCGTTCAGCTTGAATGCCGCTTTAACATCCAATCGATACGCTGAGCGGAGCCAAATTGAGCGTTTAGTTTGAACGGCTATTTTGAAGCACAATACTATCAGTCGGCTGACCTGATTTCATGTACATCCGATCAGAATACAACATAAACGTAAACCTTAATAATTTTTGTTTTGAGGATATAACTTAGTAAAATATAAAGACATTATGAAGTGAAAAAATGTTTAAAGTAACAAATCATTTTCGAAGCTCTAAAAAAATCATAATATTGTGTGATTCACAATGAACTCTCAGTATTGATAGATTGATCTGCATCCTGTCAGAATAGTTCAACTAAAACCATTGATGTTATTTTAAAGGGATGACAGTTTAAGATGAATCCCTATATATATGAAGTATTTCATTAAATTAATGAATCAACTGTCTTCTATATCCAAATTATATGACTTCGATTTTTTAACAAGGTATGAAACAGCACTACACTTCACTACCTTGTAGCCTCCAAAGTCCCTTAAAATCGAATATTAAGTCAATATTCTATTAGTCATGGGTTTGGTTATGCTCACTGCTCTCCTCCTTTTACGCATATTGAACTATCAAACTTATTTTCTATTGTTTATTCGATTGTTATCATGGAGGCAGAATGGATCACTGATCTATTGGAGCACCGACAGTTGCTTCCACACATTTTTGTATGAATAAATAAATAAATATAACACCAAATTTGAGCGTTCACTTTGAGCCCAGTTAAAACGGCATTTAGGGGTTACAGATAAAACCTGCACATGGATCTGCAGTTTAAACTCATAAATAAATAGAACACCAAATTTGAGCGTTCACTTTGAGCCCAGTTAAAACGGCATTTAGAGGTTCCAGATAAAACTTGCACACGAATCCACAGTACAAACTCGAGTTTGAACCATTGATCGCCTATCGATCAACGATTGACGCTAGATGCAGTTTCATTTCTGAAGTTCATATGACCCTATGATGAAGAGTGAAGACATGAAAAACTAGACTGAACCTAAGTTAGACGGTAAGTTTCAGCGTCTGGACTGACCTTTTTCGACATTTTTCTCAGAAATAGCTTGGAATGCAGTGTACGTACTCTCAACATCATGATTCCATATGCAGTATCTGTTAATTTATTGAAAATTAACTTAATAAAATAATGTTTCAAAGATTGTAAACTAGACGTGTCTTTATTTAGAACTAAATCAATTACACTGATTTTGTTATTTTATATTTTTAAAAAACATATGTTTCAGTAAACATATGCCTCACTCCATTAATCAATCCCCTTCTTCTCTACTTTCAGTACATCCTTCTTCTTATGCGAATTTGGTTCCTCCTTTTTATCCCCGTACCGTATCTTTTACTCTAACACTTTAGAAACGAGGTTGTTCAGGTCCATAACTGTTCCTTCATCCCAGGCTAACTTCTATTAATAAGTATCTATGTCCATGAATATCTATAACATGCAGTATCTATAAATGTCCCATAAGCAGTATCTATATATGTCCCATATGCATTACTATTTATGTCCCATATAAAGTACTGATGCCCTGTATGGCCAAGTTTATCGTCACAATGTTGTAGGTGTAGGCCTACACTGTGCTTGTGTACTCACATAATAAAAGCACATGGGGTGAATAACCTCTACCGCCTTCTTGATTATATTCCCCCTCTTAAACTTTACGAGTGCCAAATGCGAAAATAAGTTGGGTCTCTGGAAACTTAAGTTTACAGCCGCTGAGCCTTGTTTGTAATAGCATGGAGAAATGTGAAGCCTTTGGAAGCAGTTTGATACTCTTTCAACTGAATATTAAGAGATTTGCAGAGTTCAACTAAAGATCTAAATTCATAGATATCGTTACATCCATAGTCCTTAGTTCATCTATGAGTTTCAAAAAGAACACATAAAATCATTTTCCTCTGAGTTTTTATTATTGGGAGTTTGCTTGCGAGAAATTTTTATAAGGGTTTTGGAGAGGAGAAAAGAACCATCATAATTATACTGAGTTAGTCATATGTATGGGAACCCTTCAATAAGTTGGAGACTGTTGTTGATATAATACTGCAACTTCCAGGATAAGTTATTGGTCAAATATTCTATCTTTTGACGTACAACTGAATTTCAACCTCTCATAAGGGGGTGACTTGAGGGTTGTAAATTGAATATTTTAAATGTAAACACCCATTGTGTTGTACATAATGTTAAAGGCCTTTTTGAATCAATAAAGATGGCATCGACAAAAATGTTCTAGAATAATTGTATCCAAAATGGCGGCTGATTGAAGTTTTATTTTTTAAATAAATGAGGGGTTATAACTCAAATATTTTGAACGTAAACACCCATTGTGTGATACATCATGTTGAAGTCCTTCTCAAAACTAGGAAGTTGACATCAATAAAAATGTTCTATGATACTTTTATCCAAAATGGCGGCTGATTGAAGTATAGAGTTTTAAAATAAATAATTGATAAAATTTAATCAGTCGCCATTTTGGATAAAAGTATCATAGAGCATCTTTATTGATGTCATCTTTCTAGTTTTGAGGACTTTAAAATTATGTACCACACAATGGGTGTTTACATTATTTAAAATATTCGATTTAAAACCCTAAGTCACTTCCTTATGAGGGGTTGAAATTCAGTTGTACGTCAAAAGGTAGAGTATTTGACCAAAAACTTATGCTGAAAGTTACAGTATTATATTCACAACAATCTCCAATTTATTGAGGGGTTCCCATACATATGACTCACTCAGTATATAAACTCACACTGTCTCTCTATCCTTTATATTTTTATGTAGCCTACATATTTTATAAGTTGTTATTTCCAGTTTTATATTTTTTTGCAATAGTTTGACATCTCGTGAGGCCGGACTTTCTGATAATATTGTACTAGTCATTTTAAATTAGCATCTTTGATGATTCACCAGACTTAAGCTTTTGATTGAAATTGAACAAGTAATGTACTACAATGAAAGTATCAACAGATTGATGTGTGATTATAAAATAAAAAAAATATTTCTTTTTCTCCGATCAAAGTTGCATTCAACTTCCAAGTTACATGTGTTGCAAGCTTGCAAGTATCCAACTTGAAAGTTGCAAGCGCAACTGTTGCAAGTTGTTTGCAGAATGCGTCAGTTGGCAGAACTGTTGCAAGTGACTGAATGAGGTTGTATGAATGGATGTATTACATTCTCTACTCACTGGTCATTTGTGATTTATAGGCAGCATCTATATAGCCAGATTCACTTTAATTGTCAGTATCCCCTATATATTCCATCAACGTCTCCCATACAACAAACGCTGACAGTTTTAAGTCAATTAGGAGCGGTTATTATAGGTCTGCGATCTTATTTCAGCTTCAGAGACTGTTGGAGAGGGGGTGGGGCTGAGAATCTTGCGGGCTAAATCATTTTCCGGGTAAGCTGAGTATCTTGTAATCCGATATACAAACAACCCCAATTTGCTCAGATTGTATGTTTCTAGGTTACTACAGAGTTGTAAACTCCCCGTAGTAACGTAGAAATCTATATCTATCCTCGGATGCCTATCACAGGTTCAGTAAACTCTAATTAAAGTCAATTTGTACGTAAATATATTATCTTCAACCAATTTGGACCATGGCAACATAGCTTGGAATAAGAAAAGAGCGAACAAAATGTTAAGCATCCTATGAGTTGTGAGTTGAGAGATATAAGTGATATAATTTATAATGACATAAGAGATATAAATGTCTTTTTTGTATTTTTTGAAAGAAATAAATGATATAATTTAAAGTGATATAAGATCGTATAATCACACGTCAGCTGATACAGAAACAAATATACTATACTTTATTTCATAGTAAAACTATATGCGTTATTTGTGACCATAAAATTGTATTCTCCTTCACCGACTGTCTAAAGAGCCTACTTTACTCCCTGAAACATAATACTGAAGTGTCACTTTTTCGCTCTCGGGAGAAAAAACAGAAAAACTCCCTAGGGAGGAAAAGTGACTCCATTTAAATAACATGGGAAGCGTTTCTATTTTTAAACTTACATTTGAAATAGGTTAGAAGGTCTAAGCTCAGATGAGGAAGCATATAGAGTAGTCATTAAACCAACTAAATTCAATACCTCAACCAGACATTTGATCAATATAATGAAATATATGTTTCATGCTAAAATTATTACAAACTTCATATCAGTATACTTTAAAAATGTATAAATATTTTTTTTATATTCCATGTTATTCAAAATACCAACCATTTTCTAGAATACCAATTTTTAATTTCATTGTGAAGTTCCATAAATACTCATTCTTCTATTATGTGAACCATCTTCCTACCAACCATAGAATTGAGCCTAATCCAATCCATGTATTGAATCTGATTTATCTTGATGTATGTTTCTCACAACTATAATAATTATTAGTAATGATAATAATATTGATAATGATAAATAATAATAATAATAAAAGTTGGCCTCCCATCACCCCTTACAGCCAACCCGTTCCACCACATGGCGCCAAGTGACTTAATGAGTATGCTTGGGAAAATTTTACTTGCAATAGAACGGCTTTGGCCTTTTTGTATTGCTGTCAATAGTAATATCCAGAGTATGGAAGTGTTCTATTCAAAAGTCAATTATTTGTTTTTCAATTCTGCTCAGGTAGGGATTTCATTTACTTTTTAAATAAGTCGGAGGCATCAAAAATGTATCCTATTTGCCAATGTGTTGCCAAATGTAATAGATCTCTCCAGTTTTGATGATAGCCCATGTAATGGACTTGGGAGAATTAGGAGCTTTCTTGAGGTTGAGGCTGTGCAATGGCTAAAAGATTACTTTTTACTGGTGGCATTTTTCAAAGTTTTTCGATTTGTACATCATCACACTATCAAAATTGAAAAGTTTTTTCAGGAAAACAATTTTTTTCTGATCATTACCTTTTGAGATATGAGCGCCTAAAGTTTAAATTTTTGGGACAAAACATTTCAAATTCGGCAAGAGATAAGTCAATGAGATTTAGAGGATAGACTTTTTATGTTATTATTGGATCAAGTTGAACAACAATTTTCTGAAATCAATTTTTGAGAACATTTTTCGATTTACTAAAAATAACTTTTAGTTGAGTTATTTTTGGTAAATTGAATAACTTTTTCAAAAATTGATATTTTAAGAAAACTTTTATTCAACTAGATCAACAATATCATAAAGAATCTATCCTCTAAATCTCTTAGCGAATTTGAAATGTTCTGTCTCAAAAATTTTAACTTTAGGCGCTCATATCTCAAAAAGTAATGATCGGAAAAAAATGTTTTCCTGAGAAAACTTTTTAATTTTGATAGCATGATGATATACAAATCGAAAAACTTTGAAAAATATCACCAGTAGAAAGATGATTTTTAGCCTTTGCACAGCCTTAAGGCTGTACAATACTCGGCATATCAGAGCCGCCGGATCCGGCCTGATCACTTTTAAACAGAATACTTCTCAATCGAACATTAAACAACTTCTCAGAGCTGAAACTTTGGAAGACAAATTGGAAATGAGAGACACATTATTATTTCCAAGACGTGCTATTTTTTGAGAAAAAACCTCCAAATTACCAAGCATACTCATTATCTCATTATCTCTTACTCATTATCAGTTCAAGATTATTATTATTATTGAACAAAACAATGTCACTATTATTTGAGTCAGAGTTCAATTTATAACTATAATAGTCAATTTGACAAGTTCTACAAGTTTAAGTTGATAATAGACAACATGAAGGTGATCTAATTGGAGTATTGTCGTTTATTGGGAACGACTTGTTCATAGAGGCTTGACATTTGAAACCTGAGTTTTTGTAAAAAAATTTTTAGATCTTCTTCAGTAATCTTTAAACATGGAACATGTTGTCTCAATGGACACTCTCCATACTGAAGAGACCCCTGTCAACCGTATATCAGTTGGTTACAGGTTTTTATTCACTTGGCGCCATTTTTATTATTATTATTTAATGATAATAATAATATTATTATCACAAATGATACTAATATTATTATTATTACTACCTCTACGAAATGTTTATTGAGTCTTCTTTGGGCCTAATAGACCGAGAACAACATAACTCTAGTTGATGTTCTCTACACCTGCAAACGTTTTGTTATCAGTGTGGAAACTAAGGTTACAAGAATTACATTTTATAGCGATTTGATTTGTAGCTCAATGGATAATAATTTGATTTAGGAGATATTTAAGTGATATAATTCATAATGATTTAATATATAGTAAAATAAGATCATATAATCACATGTCAGCTGATACAGAATAGTTATTTGTGTAACTAGTGCGCAAAGTGACAGTTTGCTGCACCGAAAGAAACGTTTACGCCCGAGCCGTAGGCGAGGGCGGAATAGTTTCTTGAGTGCAGCAGAGGAACTTTGCGCACATATTTCACATTAAATTTTTCCTACAGTTACCATTGAATATGAAAAGTAGGTAATTATGGGTAAATTCCCTGAAATCCATCAAATGTTTTTCTGTGTAATTTTATTATTAATAAAAACCTTAATTTATTTAAAATTGAATAATGTAGTAGGAAATGAATGAAGGCGGCTGTCACTCATGTGGTGGCTGTCGCTATCATTCATTGTTGTCCACTGCCTTCATATTATTATAACGTGCACCACAGTCACTGATACCAACTTAATTTTCATTTTCCTGCACTGGTGCTCAATATAACCTACTAACTATTTTGTGTTGCCATGTTGCAAATCTGGAGTGCAGAAAAATTTTTTCCCGCACTAGAGCGGAAAAGTGATTCTTTGCGTTCTGTAATCAGTGCAGAAATGGCCACTTTTCAAGGTAACTGTAGGAAAACAAAATAATACATTAACGTACTATACCTTAATTCATAGTAAAACTATATGCGTTATTTGTGACCATAAAATTGAATTATTCATTTTCTTGGCTCAAGCCATTGATTTTATTGGCTTGCTCTCATATTCCGTGATTTCTGATTCCATCGTGAAGTTCCATAAAAAATACTCATTCTTCTATTTTGTGAACCATCTTCCTCCCAGTCATAAAATTGAGCCTAATCCAATCCATGTATTGAATCTAATTTATCTTGATGTCTGTTTCTCACAACTATAATAATTATTAGTAGACTAATGATAATAATAATAATAAAAGTTGGCCTCCCATCACCCCTTACAGCCAACCCGTTCCACCACATGGCGCCAAGTGACTTAATGAGTATGCTTGGGCAAATTTCACTTGCAATAGAACGACTTTAGCATTTTTGTATTGCAACTGTCAAAAGTACTATCCAGAGTATGGAAGTGTTCTATTCAAAAGTCAATTATTTGTTTTTCAATTCTGCGTAGGTAGGGATTTCATTTTCTTTTTTAAATAATCGGAAGCTTTGAAGCTTCCCATTATGCCAATGGGATATATCTGTATCCCATTTGCCAATGTGATGCCAAATGTAATAGATCTCTCCAGTGGTGATGATAGCCCATGTCATGAACTTGGGAGAATTAGGAGCTTTCTTGAGGTTGAGGCTGTGCAAAGGCTAAAAATAATCTTTCTACTGGTGATATTTTTCAAAGTTTTTCGATTTGTACATCATCACGCTATCAAAATTAAAAAGTTTTTTCAGGAAAACAATTTTTTCCATTACCTTTTGAGATATGAGCGCCTAAAGTTTAAATTTTTGGGACAAAACATTTCAAATTTGGCTAGAGATAAGTCAATGAGATTTAGAGGATAGACTTTTTATGTTATTATTGGATCTAGTTGACCAACAATTTTCTGAAATCAATTTTTGAGAACATTTTTCGATTTACTAAAAATAACTTTTAGTTGAGCTATTTTTGGTAAATTGAATAACTTTTTCAAAAATTGATATTTTAAGAAAACTTTTATTTAACTAGATCAACAATATCATAAAAAAACTATCCTTTAAATCTCTTAGCGAATTTGAAATTTTCTGTCTCAAAAATTTCAACTTTAGGCGCTCATATCTCACAAAGTAATGATCGGGAAAAAAATGTTTTTCTGAGAAAACTTTTTAATTTTGATAGCATGATGATATACAAATCGAAAAACTTTGAAAAATATCACCAGTAGAAAGATGATTTTTAGCCTTTGCACAGCCTTAAGGCTGTACAATACTCGGCATATCAGAGCCGCCGGATCCGGCCTGATCACTTTTGAACAGAATACTTCTCAATCGAACATTAAACAACTTCTCAGAGCTGAAACTTCAGAAGACAAATTGGAAATGAGAGACACATTATTATTTCCAAGACGTACTATTTTTTGAAAAAAAACTCCAAATTACCAAGCATACTCATTATCAGTTCAAGATTATTATTATTATTGAACAAAACAATGTCACTATTATTTGAGTCAGATCAGTTATCAGTTCAGTTCAAGTTATAACTAGAATAGTCAAAATTTGACAAGTTCTACAAGTTTAAGTTGATAATAGACAACATGAAGGTGATCTAATTGGAGTATTGTCGTTTATTGGGAACGACTTGTTCATAGAGGCTTGACATTTGAAACTTGAGTTTTTGTAAAAAAATGTTTAGATCTTCTTCAGTAATCTTTAAGCATGGAGCATGTTGTCTCAATGGACACTCTCCATACTGAAGAGACTCCTGTCAACCGTATATCAGTTGGTTACAGGTTTTTATTCACTTGGCGCCATTTTTATTATTATTATTATTATTATTATTAATTAATGATAATAATAATATTATTATTCCAAATGATACTAATATTATTATCATTACTACCTCTACGAAATTTTTATTGAGTCTTCTCTGGGCCTAATAGAACGAGAACAACATAACTCTAGTTGATGTTCTCTACACCTGCAAACGTTTTGTTATCAGTGTGGAAACTAAGGATACAAGAATTACATTTTATAGCGATTTGATTACTAGCTCAATGGATAATAATTTGATTTAGGATATATTTAAGTGATATAATTGATAATGATATAAATTAAATAATATATAGTAAAATACGATCATATAATCTCATGTCAGCTGATACAGAAACAAAATAATTCATTAACGTACTATACCTTAATTCATAGTAAAACTATATGTGTTATTTGTGACCATAAAATTGAATTATTCATTTTCTTGGCTCAAGCCATTGGATTTATTGGCTTGCTCTCATATTCCGTGATTTCTGATACCATTGTGAAGTTCCATAAATACTCATACTTCTATTATGTGAACCATCTTCCTACCAACTATAGAATTGAGCCTAATCCAATCCATGTATTGAATCTAATTTATCTTGATGTCTGTTTCTCACAACTATAAATATTAGTAATGATAATAATATTAATAATAAATAATAATAATAATAATATAACAATAATAATAATAATAGTTGGCCTCCCATCACCCCCTTACAGCCAACCCGTTCCGCCACATGGCGCCAAGTGACTTAATGAGTATGCTTAGGCAAATTTTACTTGTAATAGAACGGCTTTAGCCTTTTTGTATTGCATCTGTCAAAACTAATAACTAGAGTCTGAAAGTATTTTAAAAGTCAATAATTTGAATTTTCAATTCTGTTCACGTAGGGATTTCATTTTCTTTTTGAAATAATCGGAGGCTTCAAAAAATGTATCCTATTAGCCAAGGTGTTGTCAAATGCAATACCGTACATCTCTAAAATCTATCTTATCTGCCAATGTAAATCTTTTCTATCTGCCAATGTGTTGCCAAATGTAATAGATCTCTCCAGTGGTGATGTATAGCCCATGTAATGGACTTGGGAGAATTAGGAGCTTTCTTGAGATTGAGGCTGTGCAATGGCTAAAAATTTTACTTTTTACTGGTGGCATTTTTCAAAGTTTTTCGATTTGTACATCATCACGCTATCAAAATTGAAAAGTTTTTTCAGGAAAACAATTTTTTCCGATCATTACCTTTTGAGATATGAGCGCGTAAAGTTCAAATATTTGGGACAAAACATTTCAAATTCGGTAAGAGATAAGTCAATGAGATTTAGAGGATAGACTTTTTATGTTATTATTGGATCTAGTTGAACAACAATTTTCTGAAATCAATTTTTGAGAACATTTTTTGATTTACTAAAAATAACTTTTAGTTGAGTTATTTTTGGTAAATTGAATAACTTTTTCAAAAATTGATATTTTAAGAAAACTTTTATTCAAATAGATCAACAATATCATAAAGAATCTATCCTCTAAATCTCTTAGCGAATTTGAAATGTTCTGTCCCAAAAATTTAAACTTTAGGCGCTCATATCTCACAAAGTAATGATCGGAAAAAAATGTTTTCCAGAGAAAACTTTTTCATTTTGATAGCATGATGATATACAAATCGAAAAACTTTAAAAAATATCACCAGTAGAAAGATTATTTCTAGCCTTTGCACAGCCTCAAGGCTGTACAATACTCAGCATATCAGAGCCGCCGGATCCAGCCTGATCATTTTTGAACACAATACTTCTCAATCGAACATTAAACAACTTCTCAGAGCTGAAACTTCGGAAGACAAATTGGAAATGAGAGACACATTATTGTTTCTAAGACGTACTATTTTTTAAGAAAAAAACCTCCAAATTACCAAGCATACTCATTATCAGTTCAAGATTATTATTATTATTATTATTATTATTATTATTATTATTATTATTATTATTATTATTATTATTATTATTGAACAAAACAATGTCACTATTATTTGAGTCAGAGTTCAAGTTATAACTATAATAGTCAATTTGACAAGTTCTACAAGTTAAAGTTGAAAATAGACAACATGAAGGTGATCTAATTGGAGTATTGTCGTTTATTGGGAACGACTTGTTCATAGAGGCTTGACATTTGAAACCTGAGTTTTTGTAAAAAATGTTTAGATCTTCTTCAGTAATCTTTAAGCATGGAGCATGTTGTCTCAATGGACACTCTCCATACTGAAGAGACTCCTGTCAACCGTATATCAGTTGGTTACAGGTTTTTATTCACTTGGCGCCATTTTTATTATTATTATTATAATTTAATAATTTTAATAATATTTATTATTATATTTATAATTTAATGATAATAATAATATTAGTATTACAAATGATACTAATATTATTATTATTACTACCTCTACGAAATTTTTATTGAGTTTCTTTGGGCCTAATAGACCGAGAACAACATAACTCTAGTTGAAGTTCTCTACACACCTGCAAACGTTTTGTTATTCAGTATGGAAACTAAGGTTACAAGAATTACATTTTATAGTGATTTGATTAGTAGCTCAATGAATAATAATGTGATTTAGGAGATATTTAAGTGATATAATTTATGATGATATAAGTGATATAATATATAGTAATATAAGATCATATAATCACATGTCAGCTGATACAGAAACAAAATAATACATTAACGTATAAATATAAAGAAAATAAAAATCTCAGTACCCTTTTTTAAAAATATATCGGTCACAGTTCGATACAGTCATAAATGACCGAAACATGTTGTGATAAAATATTTTTAAAAAAGGGTACTGAGATTTTTATTTTCTTTATATTTATATTACAAGTAGCCCTATACAGGAAGAGATAAATACATTAACGTACTATACCTTAATTCATAGTAAAACTATATGCGTTATTTGTGACCATAAAATTGGATTTTATTCATCTTCTTGGCTAAAGCCATTGATTTTATTGGCTTGATCTCATATTCCGTGATTTCTGATTCCATTGTTAAGTTCCATAAATACTCATTCTTCTATTTTGTGAACCATCTTCCTCCCAGTCATAAAATTGAGCCTAATCCAATCCATGTATTGAATCTAATTTATCTTGATGTCTGTTTCTCACAACTATAACAACTATAATAATTATTAGTAATGATAATAATTTTAATAATAATAATAATAATAATAATAATAATAATAATATAATAATAATAATAATAATAATAATAATAGTTGGCCTCCCATCACCCCTTACAGCCAACCCGTTCCACCACATGGCGCCAAGTGACTTAATGAGTATGCTTAGGCAAATTTTACTTGTAATAGAACGGCTTTAGCCTTTCTGTATTGCAACTGTCAAGAGTAATATATAGAAAATGGAAGTGTTCTATTCAAAAGTTAATAATTTGTTTTCCAATTCTGCTCACGTAGGGATTTCATTTTCTTTTTGAATAAATCAGAGGCTTCAAAAATTTATACTATTTTCCAAGGTATTGCCAAATTCAATACCGTACATCTCTAAAATCTATCTTATTTGCCAATGTAATACATCTCTCCAGTGGTGATGTATAGCCCATGTCTTAAACTTGAGAGAATAAAAAGTTTTCTAGAAGTTACTGTATGATAATCAGCAAGTCAGAGCCGCCGGATCCAGCCTGATCAAGTTCGAGCAGAATACTTCTCAATCAAACATTCTCCTCACTCAATCTTAAAAATTCAATTCTCAGAACTGTAACTTCCGAAGACAAGTTTCGAATGAGAGACACATTATTATCTCCAAGACGCTTTGTTAATTTTTTGAGAGAAAAAACCTCCAAATTGGATTTAGATTCATTTATTTTTTAGGTTAGCAAAAACCATACAACGAACGGAAAAGAAAAAAGCAGGCTATTGCCCAAAACTTCTTCAATTTCTCAATTTAGTTTCAAATTGTTCAAATATTATACATAGGTTACGTCCATTTCAATTTCTACACCAAATCACAATCTGGAAATAAAAATTAGAATAAAACAAACAATTTTAAATTTGGATAGATTGATAATAAAACTTTCGTAAGAACATACCAAGCATACTCATTATCAGTTCAAGCTTATTATTATTATTATTATTATTGAACAAAACAATGTCGCTATTATTTGAGTCAGAGTTCAAGCTCTGACTATAATAGTCAGAGTTTGACAAGTTAAACAATTTAAAGTCGATAATAGACAACATGAAGGTGATCTAATTGAAGTATTGTCGTTCATTGGGAACGACTTCTTCAAAGGCTTGACATTTGAAACTTGAGTTTTTGTAAAAAAATGTTTTGATCTTCTTCAGTAATCTTTAAGCATGGAACATGTTGTCTCAATGGATACTCTCCATACTGAAGAGACTCCTGTCAACTATATATCAGTTGGTTACAGGTTTTTATTCACTTGGCGCCATTTTATTATTATTATTATTATATTATTATTATTATTATTATTATTATATTATTATTATTATTATTATATCTTTAATTGAACACTTTAAAAAAATTCCTTTTGTAGTATTTATAAAATTTATAACGATTAAGATGTAATGTAATATTTGTATACTCCTCAATCAGCTCTAAGCTAGAGGAGCAACAAAACACTGTATGTATATGATGCTATGTAACTTTCAATGAAAATAAATTGAAATTATTGTTTAATGATTATAATAATATTATTATTATTACTAATATTATTATTATTATTATTATTAACAACTCTACAATATGTTTATTGAGTCTTTTATAGGCCTGATAGACTGAGAACAACATAACTAGTTGAATGCATTATTTGTATAAGCACAGAGTAAAGGTGTTCTAAATCTGATGCAAAACTAACAAGCGTCATAAACAGCTGATAACACATGAAACTTAAAGCATGAAATGACTAAAATGTATTTGTTCAATTTGAAATATAAATCAGTTTATAAATAAGGTTAATAAGTTAGGGTTAAGGGTTATATTTTGTAAGGTTTATTAGTAAACCTATTTGAAAGATAAAATTGTGTTCAGTACACGGGATAGAGAAAAAGAGAAAGGAAGAAGACTTGCCAGGAGAGCAAACAAGGGATGCTTGGAGGCTCCTTATATTGAAAGGAAAAATGAAAAGAGAAGAATCGAAGTAGTATAGAATGGAAGACATGACTACGAGAATCATTATAATTCTCATCTATATAGTTTTTATATTATTTGAAACACAAGCTATCAAATGTATTCATTATTGTTTTCAACGCATTTATTGTTGTTTGAAGTTCATTTTGGGTGAATATTATTTGTAATATTCGTTTTTGTAGTAAAAGTGGTTTGTTTTGTATTTTTGAGCTTTCGAATTACAATTATAGAGAGAACTCGTAAGTTCAAACGAAGTCTAATAAAGGGAAGTTTCTAAACTGAAACTGGCCCACTTCTGCTCTGTTTACAAATATTCAATGAATGGGAATATACAACTGACACAGTTTCCTTCAGAGTAAAACTCAGCTGTTTTGTTAAAACTTTTCACGTTTTACGTTATAGACTGCGAAAAAAGTACGCTATCGCTAAAATTGATGGAAAATTCACTTTCACCTATATTGATTTCAAGTTCAATAAACCTGGTGTCATAACAAACATTCCAGCGGCCAACTTTTCCATTTTCCATGTCACTGGAAGTCGGAAAAGCAAAACACTCTCCTCTCAAACTTTCACCGATCGCTGAATAATATTGCACAAAGCTTTTTTTAGAAATTTCAAAGTTACATCGGAAGTGTTCCAGTGTGAGTTTTCGAGTTTTTTTGCTCGATGAATTTAATTTTTCCCTCTCGTTGACACATATACACTTTATTTCTGTCAGCTATGTTTCGATAGTCGGTTGACGTAAAATAGGCCTTACAACCGCAAGTTCGTTTGATAACTAGCATTGAAATTGTGATGCCCGCTGCGACTTCCGTTTCTTTCTACTTGTACGTCACGTGACTATTCGAAACGTGAGCGCTTTTTCAAGCATCAATGGATTTGATGATACCGAATGGTTATTGTAAAGTGTTATGAGTCACAGACAAATCTCTTGTGCAAGCTATGACGTTGCATTGACATTAATATAGTTAGTGTCATTACAAGAGACCATGACTAATTCCTTTAGAGATCAGCTCGAAAGGTGAGTGGAATGGTTCATTGCTAAAAATCTATGTAGAATTAAAGGTCAGATCAGTATTGTAATATTATTATTATCTTCTCTAATGATAGTTGAGTATCTATCTGACTTTGCAGCAATTCAGTTTTTCACGGTGGTTCTGAACCAACCTGATAATGTGGATCTATTCATCTCTCATCATATTATATTAATATTATCTGTAGTCATTCCATATTGTTTTTTTCATAGCATATACAGCTCAAACATTATTTTCTTAGTCTATTATTATGTAAATTCATCTATAATTTTGCTGTATTGTTATCTATTGTATATAAGTCAGTATATATTGTAATGTACATAAAGTACTCAATCAATCATCATAATCCTTTACATTATATTCGCTCTTATATTGAAAATTGTTGTTTTTCTTCGTTTCACACTCTTATTCAAGCATCAGGAGAAATAGTTATTTGTGCAACTAGTGCGCAAAGTGACAGTTTGCTGCATCGAAAGAAACGTTTACGGAATGGTTTCTTGAGTGCAGCAGAGGAACTTTGCGCACGTATTTCACATAAAATTTTTCCTACAGTTACCATTGAATATGAAAAGTGGGTAATTATGGGTAAAATTGCCTGAAATCCATCAAATGTTTTTCTGTGTGATTTTATTATTAATAAAAACCTTAATTTATTTAAAATTGAATAATAATGTAGTAAATGAATGAAGGCGGCTCTCACTCATGTCGCTGTCATCGTTGTCCATCGTTATTATTATAACGTGCACCACAACACTATACCACAGTCACTGTTACCAACTTCATTTTGATTTTGCTGCACTGTTGCTCCATAAATAACATACTAACTATTTTGCGTTGCCATGTTGCAAATCTGGAGTGCAGAAAAAAAATTTTCCCGCACTAGAGCGGAAAAGTGATTCTTTGCGTTCTGTAACCAGTGCAGGAATGGCCACTTTTCAAGGTAACTGTAGGAAAAATATAATTCAGTTGTGTCTTTTATTCCACAATATACGGCTGATGTACTTTTCTGTTTGTACTGAAAGTACTTTCTTGTTTTATACATTGATTTACACTGAAAATAATCATATCCAGTTGGTATTTCTATTCAACAGTAGATGCCTGATGATAATATGATAACTGAGCAAGGAAAATGTACGAACTATTTTTCGATTACTCGTGAAAAGTTTCTCACGTTCAAACGGTTAATTTCAACGAGTATACAAAATTCAAAATATCAAAAGTTTCAAACAAAATTCATTCAAAACTACTATCAGAGAAAACCTGACGTAAAATATAGTTCACCCTTTCTATTTGACCATAGATAAGAGGCTCAACTCACACTTACGTAACTCAGGTCGGGAAGAGACTAGATTCTAGTCGAGAGCATGTGCTTCCAAATGGTGACACTCAGACTAGTCGATTCTAGCAGAGACAAGAATAATATAGTTATCCTTATCGTAAGTTAGTATACTTACTTATCCTTCATCTATGATTCTAGTCTCCGCGACGTCACCTATTTGAAAACACATGCTCTCGACTAGAATCGAGTCTCTTCTCGACCTGAGTCGCGTAAGTGTGAGTTGAGCCTTAGACTTTGAAAATCAATACTCTCTCAGCCCAAACTTATAACTAGGGATGGGTATCGAAAGACAAAACATCGATGTTTTGAACATCGATGTTTTTTCCCCCCTAAACATCGATGTTTTGAACATCGATGTTTTTTTCCCCTAAACATCGATAAGTGAAAAACATCGAACAGTAAACTTGTAAAAAACATCGATGTTTTAAACATCGACGTGTTGCCGTACATTTTACGGAAGATTATTATATCCTTAGAGTAACTCAGATAGTGAAATCAATTTCCTTTTTCATGTACATGTAAAAGAAAGGGACAGAGCTTTTAAAAAGTAGTTGACAATAAAGGAATATTATTGATTGGCAGCAACGAAACTGAAAGTAAATAAATTGTTTGAAGTTGAAGGTAATCAGACTCTACGTTATCAACGGAGATTGATATTTAATCGAATATAAAAAAGAAAATCCAATAATCTAAAATATTGTTCCATAGATTTGAATATTTGTTTAGTATAAGAGAAATTAAGACGGTATTATTCTTTTGTCCAAATCTCGAAATACTTAAAAATACAAAAAAAAACTCCTAAAGTGACTACAATTTTATCTGGAGCTATTGTTTCAATATTTTAACTGTTACTAACTGGAATTACAGCAATTTTAGACTTGGTATTCAAGTAACAGTCTTTCAAATAATTGAAGTCAGGTTGTGACTAGAAAGATACATCAACTCTATTATAGTTCACAAGATTTGTCATCTTCATAGTTGAGTCAGAAACCTCTCGGGATATCCTCGAAGATTCTGTCTTGGGATTTCATCCAAGCTAAATTTTAGCAATCTTTGTTACTCATAATCGTATTCATTCAATACCTGATAGTTTTATTTAGGAAATGAGAAATGAATAGAGGTGTTTTTTTATGGCTATCTACACTCCATACTAAACGAGGACCTCTATTCCAGATTATTAATTATTGGTATTAAACGTATGTTGAGGAAAGCACTTGTAATAAGAAAAACTCTTTCTTCCTAAGAAACGAAAAATCCGACCTCTTATTCAATTCTAAATGGGTATCTAACCTTGACAAGAGCCACAGTTATGTAAATCTTCAAGAGTATCCGACAGTCTCACATAAAAATACAGAGAGCCTGATTGAAAAATTCCTTTTAGTTGGGAAAAACATCGAATGACCGATGTCTAGGTAAAACCATCGATAAGTGAAAAACATCGAACAGTAAACATCGATGTTAAAAACATCGATGTTTGATGTTGAAACATCGATGTATCCGATACCCATCCCTACTTATAACAGCTTATTGAGTACGTAAAAGTTATTCAAAGGGCCTTCTCTCCTATAATATTCTGTAATAATGATTCAGATTGTCAGCATTGTTTGAATGGGTAACAATGATGTCATGGAATGCTGGCAGGTTGAATTGAAACCCACTATAACTTTCACAAGTATGTGCATTCCAGAACACTACTAGAGACAAATACATCGGCATAGTTGACGAACTGCCGTGCAGTACTTGATTAGCGAGTTATCAAGTGCGTGACTTGACTAAATACTTTTCGATGCTCTTATCATAAATCCACTCATGATAATCAAGTACTGGTTTGAAACAACCACAAAGGCAAGAGTTTGAGGAGTGAGAAACGGTTTCGTGAAAATATCTATTGTTATAATTATTATGTTAGCAGCAAACAGAATAAGATATATTATTTATAGTTGTTGACCAGTTTGGGAAGGGTAGGTGAATTCTGGAGATGTGAAAATTCTTCAACTCATTCGTTTTGGTATTTGCTACCATTGGAAGAAGAAGATGGAGAAGAAGAAGAAGAAGGAGGAGGAGATGTAGCGGAGGAAGGAGATGAGAAAGAATTTATCATCATCGTCTTCCTCCTCTTCATTTTTTTCTTCTTCACCTCTACCGTCCTTTGGGGTGATGATCGTGAGGAAGGTGTTAACGGAGCGTTTTGTAACTGCGGTCAACTTCGTCATTGCAGAATCATAATCTTCGTTTAATAATCACTGATTATTGCTGCATTATTGCATATTGATAGAAATGTATCGTTATGTAATGCTTGGTAATTGGTTTCATTTATTGAGGGTATTCGGAATTGTTCATTTTAGTCAGTCTGTCTACAAAACTTTCGTTTAATTTAGTTTTACTTGGAGAATCACTGTAGATTTGGTTATACTAAATTGGTTACAATAACCACGATGAACACTTCCACGTCACCCAATCAATCAGCTATAAACAAGGTGACGTCGACGAAGAAGAAGAAGAAGAAGAAGAAGAAGAAGAAGAAGAAGAAGAAGAAGAAGAAGAAGAAGAAGATGATGATGATGATGATGATGATGATGATGATGATGATGATGATGATGATGATGATGATGATGATGATGATGATGATGATGATGATGATGATGATGATTATGATTATGATGATGATGAAGAAGAAGGAGAAGAAGAGGAAGATGAAGAAGAAAAAGAAGAAGAATAAATAGAAAAGTAGAAGACACCTAGAATAGTCAGATAGGATACCGTCTACCATCATATTAACCAACAACTGAGCACGAGTTTCAAAAGGTAAGTGGGAGGGAGAAGGTGAGGATGACATAATCTAAAAAAGCAAGAGGATAAGAGCATGAACAAGAAGTATAAGTAGACAAGAATCAGGAAAATCTAAAAAAGAAGTGTAATTTTCTGAAAAAATACATTTTTTTTAGTTTGCGATGACAATAATTGTGAGTGATAATTGACTATAATTTGGTGTTTCAATCCTTCTAAATTCAAAATTTATAGCTTATATATTCTTGGATGGAAAATTGAACTTGAATTTTAACAGTGGAAACGAAATATTTCTTTTGACACATCTAATTCTAAATCAAAATTTGGGAGAAGAATAGCTTTGGGTCAAGCCTGTTGCTCTACGACAATCATATTTATATGATATGTAATTCTATTAACAAATCAATAAAAGTGAAAAGAAGAAGAAGAAAAGGAAAATAAATAATACATTACTCAAAACAATAGCAATACATAATAAACACAAAATAATTTAAAACGGTACGGAGATTTATATTTTTATTTATAATAGCATTACATTCTGTTCATATTTCACCTCAAATACCTCATTGAAGGAAGCATTGAATGAAAATTATAATCAATGAAACACTGGGAACCAACGTATTTGGTATTTGACTTTGAAGGAACTAGAACTGGAATAATACTGTCGCAGGATGTGAAAGAGAAAGTAGTTCTCCGCTCTCTACATTAGTTATTTATCTAGGATAAGTGGAACGTCTCGGACAACATCTATTTGGAGTCAGACTTCCTATATCTAGAACTAATTAAATTAGAGTGGACATGAGTTCGTGGTTCTTATTCAAGGTCTCGAACTATTCTTACCGCTCGTATTATTCCGTAGCTTGTGATTGAAGTCAACCTAGAATATTTCAACAAAACAATAATAATAATATGGAACCAATCAAAATCTTGTATACTTGTTTGATGATTGAATTTGTTAAGCTTTAAACGTTTTTATTGTAAGAATTTTAAGTCTTATCGTTTTTAGTTGGATAGTTTTCATAGTCTCCAAATAACATGAAGTCATCACAAAGTGTAGAATTCCAGTTAAGATTTAGACATAAAAATTGATGAAAATACTGATAATTTTATGGTAATTATTTCCAACAGACACATCAGGTGTTTAAAAAGATGTACTCACTCTATTCCTTATAAAACTTATGGATTTGATTATGCGATGATATTTTGTTCAACTTGGAACAGCAATTTTTTTCTTTGCATTTAAATTATATTAATATAAATTCTAAAATTAACGTTCTTCACTCATCAAGGTTAGATTTGCTTTTGTCTATGTTTATGTTTTCCATCACTAAACTGATTAAACAATCATATAGTTGTCTAGATTGAAATTATAAAAAATTAGGATACTTTAAATTATGAATGCAAAAGTGACCATTCTGTGTGTGATTATAATCATTCTTTTGTAATTATGGTTGCTCTTCATGAAGAAAAAGAAATCGTGGTTTATATTTTAATCAAAAAAGTTTTTTTGAAACTGTTTAACCTATAGTTATTTCAAAATGGATTGTGTTGGTTGTAGAGTAAATTATTTAGGGAGAACAAGGTTCAAAGATGAGGAAGTTTTAGATTTTATGTTAAAACACAATATTTTTAAAAGTGTTACAACGTGTAAAATGTGTGGGAAACAGTGCAATCTGGCCAAAAAGTGACATAGGCCTACTAGTGATCAAATAGAAGTGACCATACCTATTACCTAAATTTGTGTGAAAAACCCAGACTTCCCTGACTGACTGGTTGAGTTCCAGTTTAAGAGAATATGTATGATAGAAAATATGCGCAATCAGCGCATCCACTATATCTTTGAGGCGGCGGTAAGACTTATGTCCCCACGCACTAGTAAAGTTTGATTAGGATGGGTTTGGTGAAATTAGTTTTTCCTTTTGCATTGGAGTTTTGAGTGTTAAACAGTGAATCGACAGTTGTCACAGAAGACTTTTTCGAAGTGTTTAAAAAAAACTAGTGAAAATTTAAAAAATAGTGAAAAATACCTGATGTGTCCGTTGGAAATAATTACCAATTTTATTCATCATCTAGACAATATTTTTTATAGATCAACTTTAATTTACAAAAATCTCTCAAATTCAATAAATTGTGAAAGGAAACTTTTCAAATTCGGTAGCCAACAAAAACTGTAATAAACATTTCAATAAATATCTTCAATAGATCTGTAACAACACATCTTTTCGATACATTTATATTCAATGATACACTCTCGAAGTGCAATCAATTGTAAAAGAAAACTTTTCAAATTCAGTAGCCAATGATTATCTACAACAGATCTTTCCAATACATTTAATAATAATACTGAGGGTGATACCCACATAATTTCTTAGGCTTGTGCGTGGGTAATGAGTGAGAGGGATGATGATGAGAGATGACGTCTATTTTTTAGGTAGACGGGACCAACGGCTTATCATCTCCTCTGGAAAACGATTGTTTTCAATGATACTATAACTTGTAGTGTGGGAGTTTAATTCATAGGAATAAGCCTATTATTGTTTATTTCGCCCATCGATCGATTCAAGTACTGTCGCTCAAATTTGGAATACTTCTTTTTTTTCATTTGAATGAGGTTTCAGATATTTGTATTATAATCAAGATTATTTTGCTTACTTCGCTTCCCTCATAAAATCTAAGTTTACATATTTTATTCAGAACAAATTTCGCTCAAATTTGGAATACTTCCTGTTTCCACTTGAATGAATGAATTTTATTTATTTGCCAAAAACAAAATACAAAAAAGCTTTACAAAAAATAAATATAAGATATGCTACTTCTCTTAAAACAAGATACATACATTTATTTAATTATTTATAATAACGAAATGATATCCTTTATATTATAAATAATAGTTATAAAATGAAGATTTAATTTATGTTCATATGCATAAGTACAGTGAGGCAAAAACACCGACAAAAGGAAGATTCCTTGTGCGCCAGTGTGAGTCGTAAATCAGCTTAATCAGGGATGTAATTATATAAACTTGAATTTAGCGTATGAAGTGTTCGAAAATGTAATTTATAATATGAAATTGACTATTGTATAAAAGTCAACGATTGGAAATAATTCAAGCTCAGCCATGCCTCTATGGCTCTTTTTCTGTGTTTATTATTTCGGAAATTAAATGAAGTTTCAGATATTCGTATTACAATCAAGATTGTTTCTGCTTACTTCGCTTCCCTCATAGAATCTAAGTTTACATAGTGTATTCAGAACAAATTTCGCTCAAATTTGGAATACTTCTTTTTTTCATTTGAATGAGGTTTCAGATATTCGTATTATAATCAAGATTGTTTTTGCTTACCTCGCCCCCCTCATACAATCAAAGTTTAGTGTATTTAGAACTACTGATCGAGTGTTTTGCGGTAAGTGTATATTAAAGGAGGCCTCATTGAGGTCAAGCTGCAAAGTTTGCGTAAACTTACTTTTAAGCCAAGTCCACTCCAATCGAGGATCAAATGAAAGCCTGTTTGTTTAATGGTTTATCGGGAAGGGTCCGGTCCAAGTTTAACCATCACAAGTAACCAATGTTTACAGATCTGATTGGTTTCTGCGAAGGGAAGAGAGGATTCTGCAGTTCTACCGTTTTAACGAGGTTTCAGCCTCCAGTTATCTCGAATAGAATCGATTAATATTCGTTGGATGAACACGTTCGTAATTGGTTGAACTGTGTTAAATTTGAAGATTTTGTGTGATACTTTTAGTTTTCGAGTTGAAGAGTTTAACTATAACCTATAATAGGGTTCACCACGAATCACCTATACGAATCGTGAATGTAATAATAGAGAAGCTTTACATTATAAGTACATGTTTGATTACAGTTGAAACACACATTGGGCCATATGAATAAAGTTGAGCATTTGCTTATACTTCTAAAATATTGAGCATTTGCTTCATTCTCTATGAATAAACGTGAGCAAAAGCTTTTGCTCATGCTCATCAAAAAGAGTTTGAGCATTTGCTCAAAACTAAAAGCTTTTGCTCAAAATTAAAAACTAGATAATAAACTAGAGCATTTGCTCAAATTTTGAAGCAAATGCTTCAAAAAAGGTGAGTCTAGTCTAGAGCAGCTTATCACCTTTTGCTCATAGTAAAATGGCTCAACTAATTCGTATGAGGAAGAGGAAACTATACCAGATACGATCACAACCAATAGTTGAGAACTATAAAACTCTTTTTAGATTCAACCATGATATATATCACCATTATCCCTACAAAAGAATAAATACAAACGATTACAGAAGTGTTCAAAAAAATTCAACAAGCTTCAACAAGCTGTACCTGTTATAAAGATAGCCATCACAAAATAGGAAATAGGCATTTAAGAAGATGAGAGTGTAGACGATTATAAGAAGGCGATTGATATTATAAGAATATGCTGAAGATTATTATAGAGATGACATTTTTTCAAACTAACTAAACTCAACTAACCTAAAACTTTATTCATAAATATAAAACAGAGCAGACAACGCAAAAACAAGCGGTGCACCCTACTTGCATATTTAGCGCTTCCGTGAGCTATAAACACAAATTATAAGGCTACAAAAGCGAATCAGCTGATGAAAAATCTTTAAAATACGTGAGCATTTGCTCCAGAGTTCAGGAGCATAAGGTAAGAGTATAAGGTAAAGCTTATTCATATGAAAATGAGCAAATGCTTTTGCTTCTACCTTTTGTTCATGAGCAAAACCTTATGCTTCATGCTTTTGCTCATGAGCATTTGCTCTGGTTTTATTCATATGGGCCAACATCACACTCGTGTATGATTTCTCAAGATATAACACAAGAGCAGAATAATACGTTTAGAGTTTCTATACATAATACTTGAATATTTTCCATTATGGAGTGGTTCCATTATCTTTAATTTAGAATCCTTAAGATCTCCAAGTCCTCTATAAGAATCATCAAATTGACTATTAATAGAAGCTGTTATCACAGAATTGAAATTACTCGCGGCTTCAACATGATATTTCCATTATTGAATGTACTACTTGCGGATTATGCTATTAAGATTGTGGTTGTAATGAAATATGTTTTGATTAAGAGGATAAATAATATGTGGAGATATATTATAACATAGGCCTACATTAGATACATTAATAACTTGATTGAGAGGATATATATTATTATACATTATAGGTACATTTTTCATTACAGTTGAAACACACAAATTCACACTCGTGTATGATTCTCAAGATATAGGCTAACACAAGAGCGGAATAATACGTTTATTATGTTTTACGTGTTAACGTGCATCTGAAATGTGTTTTGTATCGGTCCTATTAAAAGTTGTTTCATCTCAATATAGAATATAAGAAAACTTTTGAACACTACTAATGTTATGATATCATTGATGGTTCAAATTATTTTTCGTAATCAGGATACAGAAGCCAAGTACTCTAAATGTTCAACTGATTGGATTCATATAAAAGCCGATCGGGTTCTACAAAGTATGAAATATGTCAATACAAAATTCTGAAGAGTGATAGAATGAGAATCAATTATAAATATGAGATTGAAAGGCGAAACAATGCTTGGTTCAAAAGAGAATGAGTGAGAGTATGAGAGAATACTCCCTGAGGATTGAAGAAATATTTCGTTGGAAAGTTCTAGAATCGAACGTGCGTCTGAAATGAAAATTTTGTATCGGTCCTATTAAAAGTTGTTTCATCTTATCCATGTACAATTTCAGGAAACTTATGAACTCTTCTAATGTTATGTGTAAGAATATCTCACTATAAAATGGCATCAGTAGTCAAAACGTGACGAAATAATATAGAAAGGATACTCATATTTATATTTTTATTTATATTCTAAAGTAGCCCTAAAGAGAAAGAAGACGAATATCTCACTTTCTGATTCTTTCCTGGATCGAAATGATTATATCTCGAATATCGAAATATTGTTGTTGAAATCCATGTAGGTTATATGCCTATTCCAGCAAGAGCAGGATAGAAATTTGTTCGTCGATATCAGGGAGTTATAATAGTCATTGTCATATAATTCAAGGGGATTATATTCTTGAAACGGAATCTAGAATTAGATTAAAACTGTTCCCACATTTGAATAGATAACGTATTTCAGAACGACTAAAACAACATTGTATCACGCATAACAATAGAAACAATTATATTGTATTGTAGAAGAATTTGTAGTTTGACAATACAAATCACATTGATTACATATAATCATAATATTATTAATAAAAACAATATATAAATCTTGAAGTACCCTTTATTTTTCAAAAACTTTAAAATAGTTCAACAACTAGTTTCGATCCTAACTCAGGTAATTTTCAAGTTTTCAACTTCAAGATTTTTATATTGTTTTTGTTTTTATTAATTTGTTAAAAAGTAGCCCATGTGAGTGAAGTGTTTTCATAATATCATGTTTAGAGTAGTCTTAGTTATAAGGTATTTAGATGTTGTAGTTAGAAGTTTCAGCGCAAGAATTACAAGAAGCTCTATCAACATTCTTTGAGAATTTTTTAATTAAAATTTCCCTGTTCTTCCCTCTCTCCAATCAGTCAACCAGCCGAAGCTTTTAGGCAATGGAAAGTGATCAATATTGGCCATTCCTCTAAGCATGACGCTGACTTGGGCATGGATTGCTTGGAAAATTTTAGTATTCTGAGTTTATCCATGTTCCGATTGGAGAATCAGTAGTTCCTCTCTTAGCAATGTCAAAATAATTATACTACCTGTCACCTCCTAAAACCTGAGATTTTAATGTTTCATACCCTTACAATCCCCGTTACTAGAGCACCGTATCAAAGTATTCTTTCACACTACTCTATTGCTTATTATTCTAATGAGCAGCGTATGGATTATGAACATTTATTCATCATTTTGTAGCAGGTAGATTATGAGAAGGACGGTAAAAAATACGGTTAGAAATACGGTCAGTCGCTGAGCATGAGCTATCACTTTGTAGCCGGGTGGATTATGAGAAATACGGTAAAAATACGGTTAGAAATACGGTGAGAAACACGGTCAGTCGCTGAGCATGTGCTATCATTTTGTAGCCGGGAGGATTATGAGAAATACGGTAAAAATACGGCCAGAAATACGGTGAGAAACACGGTAAGTCGCTGAGCATGAGCTATCATTTTGTAGCAGGGTGGATTTTAAGAGATACGGTAGAAATACGGTTAGAAATACGGTCAGTCGCTGAGCATGAGCTATCATTTTGTAGCCGGGAGGATTATGAGAAATACGGTTAGAAATACGGTCAGTCGCTGAGAATGAGCTATCATTTTGTAGCAGGGTGGATTATGAGAAATACGGTAAAAATACTGTTAGAAATACGGTGAGAAACATGGTCAGTCGCTGAGCATGAGCTATCATTTTGTAGCCGGGTAGATTATGAGAAATGCGGTAAAAAATACGGTTAGAAATACGGTAAGTCGCTGAGCATGAGCTATCTTTTTGTAGCCGGGTGGATTATGAGAAATACGGTTAGAAATACGGTGAGAAACACGGTAAGTCGCTGACTGCGATATTACCTCTATTAAGGCAATACTTTAACGGACGCCAAAACACTGACCGTTAACTAGTTCAAGGACACTAATATTTTAAAAGTTAGCACAAGAAATGTTTTATTAGAGTCAGCGGTCTCTAGTGCAGTTGAACATCAATCTGCAAATAGCACTGTTACATTCGTGTTATGCAATATCTGTGATTTTCAATAATGAAATACTCACCTCAAATCAGCCCCATTTATCGGAAAACTATTCACCTGCTTTCGTGCTTCAGAGCAGTTGGGAAAATTTGGAAATTTCAACTATAAACTGCAATGAGAACCGCGTTCTCAAATTTTTCGTCTGCATTCTATTTCTAGAAGCTGATGCAGTAATATTCTTATAGAACAGTTCAGTTCTCTACGTAAAAATTCTAATAAAATTTCAAGTTTCCTTTTCCAAATTATATAATTCAATTCCCGATCAGTACTTCTCTTCTCAATACCTGTGTTACGTTATTATTCCATTGTGTACTTGACTATTATTCCAAGTAATTAACCTACTCATAGTAAAGTAAATTCGTATGGCTTTTGTTGGTGGGGAGTCCCTTGCGGGAAGGTCCCACCGCCTGAATATATAATTTAAGCCGTCAATGGGCCTTACGACTGTCATACTTCAGCCGGGACCGACAGTTTAACGTGCCCATCCGATAACACGGATCATCTACTCATCTATTGATCCTAAACGTTTCTTACAGTTTGTAGAGTTTAATCTGACTACGAGTTTCCAGTCCCGCCTTAAATATCTCTATATTCAGAAAAATTCCACTCACTTAAAAAAGCAAGATCTAATTGAGTAATGTTACCTGCTCCTATTCATCCCAAAAAAGTTTCTATCACAAAGAACTACTACTGGGAAGCTCTACAAGAAAAGTGAAATCGTTTTAATAATTATGACAGTTTTTGAAGCTCTGCGCATAACCCTGCATTTCATCCTCAATAACCTAGCTTTAATTTAGAGCTATATTTAGCGAATATCTTCCCTTAAAGTTGAAAATATGATATTCTTTGTAGATGTTTTCCCCTTCCTAATTCTTATATAACTATTTCTTCTCACAGGAGAACCCAAATTTACATCGAATTGGATTTTCTATACAGAATCTTCGTATAACCCTTTGTTGCTAGTCACGTATAACAAATAAAACAAATACATTATGGCAATAAATTACTCGTATATTAAATTGAAATAGAGCTTTGTGTAATTCATGGGCTGCAGATATTTGATGTACACTTTGCATGTTATGTACCACTTCAATGTTCTAGTTTGAACCATTTCTATGTTACACTTCGATGTTCTAGTTTTTACCTGATTTTATACAATTTTCCGTGTTTTTATGAATGTCTCATAATCATTGTATCTTCAACAACCTGCTTACATCCGTCATTTTTGATAAAACTGTATTTTGTGACTTACATGTTATTCTATTTCAGAGCTTGACGAGATTCATCAGTTCAATTCGAATTGATGTCTCATAAATTAGTGATTCCACCATTAGATGAAATTTTGTCATAAAAGTGTTCAAATTGTTCTAGCAATGTAAACTAGTAATGGAAATTGAAGAAAATAGTTAATTTTACGTACAAGAGTGATACTACGTACTCTGATTGCTGATTTCTACTCTTCCCTTGTCTATCAAGAGCTTGTTTATCAAGACTGACCATCAAATCTATTTATTTCTATATCTTATTCCATTTTCCGGTCAATTCGATTATCTTCAATCACTGAATATCAATTCAGTTTTGAATAGGGATGACTGGGTGCTCAATTTAGTAACTTGTTCCATTCCAACACAGGATTATATTAAGAAGTATTCTTACTCTATTACAGGACTGCATAAAGTAGGCCAATAGGTCTAGCCCAAAGCAGGTAAGCTTGAATCTGTAGTTTCAATGAGTATGACTCAATAACAATCTAAAGCATCGCATAAAATCATTATTAATACTCCTTTGCATGTCAGATTTGAATATCACTGCTATAAGAAATTTTCTCGTATCGAGAAAATGAAACAGTTTGGTATTATTCTTCTTTAACCTAGGTGTGGGTTTCAACAACTTCATTCAGCCTGCCTTGGCTGTCTCAGACTATTTCATCCACAATTTTTCAATAATAATTAATATATCTGTTTGTATAACTTACCACAGTTTGACAATATAATTATGCCTTTATAAGAATTATATATCCAATAATGGTTTTATATTTGTTAGCTATGATAAATCAATAATTTTGTTGTTTTATCTATCTCATACAGTACTACAATGGACAGAATAGTGTACTTTTCCAAATTGTTCAAATTAGGAGTGAAAATCGAAGTATTGTAATTGATTAGCCTGTTCAATAGGACAAAATTTACGACTGTCTTATAAGAAAATGTGAAAAAAATCACAAAGAAGACCTTAGAACAAATAAGATCATCATTAATAATTGTTTCTTGCTGATTTATTGTTTTCACGAAAGAATCGAATTTTAAGCCGATTGATAAACTGCCAAAGAAAATATTATTAGCTACAGATTTAATTTTACTATCACTCCCAGACTATGGTATCAATCGACCTTGACTGAACTTTTTTGAGGATTTAATTTCAGCTTTTATCGAGAACATAGTGCTTATCTTTCTCCTTGAATGTCATAGCACAAAATTTGGATCTAACAACCCAATCCCAATTCTGTGAGTAATTATTGTTTATTAGAAACGGGTCTGTACTCGCATATGGTTTCTGTAAAATATCTAGATCTAGGTGAATCCATCAGATATTATCATACCTATTTTTTGTTATAATAGGAGCTGATCTTGATCCTCCGGTTGAAGAAACTCAGCATACCATCAATTAATCAATTATCATCAATCATCAATTTTAATTAACAATCATCAGCTATCAATAATTATTGATGGTTATCATCAACCTTTTTCAAGGATTCTTTTCAATCAATCACAATATGTACATGGCAAACCCCTATATAAGGAACATCACCTGTCAAATAATCATCTCATTCACTCACAAGTGAACAGGATAATCCTATCATCAACTTAATAAGAGACCCCTTGTAGAGCAAGTCAATTGAGTTGGGGTGAAATGGATGGCTTATAGCCCTTTTCCGTTTCATGGCAAACGATCCTACAATGTCTAGAAAGAGTCACCTCGTAAGAAATATCATATATTCTAATTGTTCAATAATTTTCATAATGTTTTTAGTAATTAATTCACCTAATTTCGATTTTTCAAAGATTTTGACAACTGCTAACAATAAACAAAATCTGTAGATTATTCCTCATAAGCTCATGAAGATATGAGAAACACATAAATTTATTAATGCAATGTGAGTAACTCTCTTCAGAATTGATCACATTCACTAAATTTTCCTGTTGGAATAGCCCACTATATTATTAAAAATTATACTCGATAAACAGGGAATCTCTTCTCTATTTTTCAAGTAATTCCATTTCAATTTTGCTGAATTGGTAGCTGATTTCCGTTGTCCTGAGAATTTGGAAGTCGTGGAAGATTATAACTATATTTTTCCCAATAACTTGATAGTGACATTATATAGCCGAAACATGTCGTGATTGCACAATTTTAAAAGGGTACTTAGATTTCTAATTTTTATTCATAAAGATTATAACTGTATGAACTTTATGCTCTGATTAATCAATATTCCTAAAATGTGTACATTTTTCCCTTGTATTGCGGGACGATAAATCAACTATCTCAATATTAACCTTTTCCCAAATATTATAAATATTGCAATCCCTAACTAAATTACTCCCTGTATTGTATTGTTGTGGTAGAGCACATGTATTGAACACGGATTGAGAATTATTACAACCACTCATAAATTGAGTAACTAGTTTCAATTGCTACACCATCTCTAGTAAACTAAGCTTGAACATCGGGCAGAATAGAATAGAATTAAATGACTTTTTTATTTGATGACAAATCTGAATCCCTCAGCAGCAAAATGAGTAGTGCGAATATAGCCATATGATTGGTACTACGTTGAAATAGAATTAAATGACTTTTTTATTTGATGACAAATTTGAATCCCTCAACAGCATAGTGATTAGTGCGAATATAGCCATATGATTGGTAGTACGTTGAGATATCAAAGTTAGTTTGAAACAATAGTGGACAGTAAGCAGAGCAGCTGTACTAGTTAGAGCAATATTGTGGGGCTGGAACCCCAATCCGTCCTCAAAACATAGACCAAAACCACTAACCTAGGGTGAACTAGGGTAGGTAGCTCACTGGGGCTAGGGTCAGCTCTATCGTAACAGGATTCACGGATTCACGTCCCACATTTAGCCTACCCTACTTAACTATTGTCATAACCATGCACATGAAAAACAATTTTGACTCAGTAAGCTACAATCACTTGTACACAGTTGGCTACACCACGGTAGTTAGAACAAGAATCTTCTGAAATATACCGTGGGCAACACTGAATCTCCATCTCTATCTCTTTCCTATAGTGAGGTCAACGTTATAATGACAGTATTTGATCAACTTTGGTTTTGATATCCTTGTCTATCATTCGACAAAGCCGGTGGTACTATCCATTTCTAGGTCCACAACGATGCCAATTATGTTTTTGACAGTGTAGAAATATAATTAATTAATTCAGAGAATCGGCATCGCTATTTTTCTATCTTTATCCACTGTCATTATAACGTGGACCTTACTATATACTACTAAACAAACATTTGGCATTTATCAACAGTTATAGATAGATAGCTATTTATTAGGACGTATAGATAATTATTTATTATTCATCATTATTGTTTTTGTACAACATGAACAATGCCAGGAAATTTCCAAGAAACAGCATAAAAACTAATATATTTTGCTTCTTGATTTTGAAACTTCCTGATGTTTACTATTAACCGTGGTGTAACAACCGAAACAGGTTTCTCAATTTTGAAATAAATGAGTGGTTGTATTGAATTTCAGGACGATTAATTCAATAAAAAAAACTTTTTAGTAAGCGCTATTGTGTCTATTTCCAGTAGGCCTACATCGTATTTCACCCTGCTTAGCATAGGTCAAGAAATAAGTTCAGTAAGGTCAATCACCGGATGAAGCAAGCTTCACTTCTCAGATACGACAGAAAACGATCAATAGGGAGTATCATACAGGTTTATCATATTCATTATGTGACTGAAATATTATGGCCACTGTATCCATTTGCAGTCCATTGTCTTCCACCCTGAATGGAAGCTGGAAGCTTTGTGTAGGTCAAGAGATGTTTAAACGGATTTACTGGAGCATGAAGCCAGAGGCGGTTCATTCATCCGTGATTCATTCAATTCATCCTTCCCTCGTACGGTTCTCAATTCCCTTTCACTTCACCTATTGTGACTGTCATGTTATTCCAATCGTCAGGGCGTCAGGCTACCCCAACATTTATATAAACCAGCCTTGAATCCTCATTCATTGCTTCAATATTCACAACACTGGGGTTCGTGAATTTCCCTCCTGGAAAGGTAAGCTTCTTATACATTGTATACTGCTCATCTTGTTACTCTTTGTGGAGAGTAAATAATTATTACAAGGGCTTTTTTTCCCCTTCGTTCATTGGATTGTTGTGTGATCAATTGTGAATAACAAGATAACGTTACCTTCCTCTCCTAAGTATTCTTCTCGCTTTATTTTATGAGAGAGCTTCATTTTTTGGAGCATCACTATATTTTTTCCTTCTCGTTTCATCAGTCCATCTTATCATTTCCCTCTCATCGTGATTCAGTTTTTAGATATAGTAACTCAATTGTGCCTCAGTTTTCAGCAAAACTGTATCGATTCTATTATTTCTGTTCTCTGACGTAGATAGTAACAGTAATAGAATAGGCTTATTGATTCATATTTTATTCAATCAGAAACCTATAATTCATAAATAACCCTACAATTTGGTTTAGATGGTGAAGGTCTAATTTACCGTTGATTTATTCGATTATATTATAATCAATTTTATATAAAAAAACAAGATTAATTCAATGTTGTTATTCTAATATCACAATAATCTTCTCCAAATTCCGAATACAGGTTTATGATGAACCTTCTTCATAAAATTTTCATTGATCTCAAAGTTGTTTTTCTCAACTCCTATCAGTTTGAAATCTATTAAAGCTTTCGTTTCCTAATGTTCAAAACAAATTCAAAGCCTCCATTGACAGAAACAGACACGCAATGGTCCCGCTAAACCATGCATGGTTTCTCAACAAGTGAATGGAATATTGTGTTCTGAAATCGATCAAAATAATTATTGAAACGATCCCAAATTATTGTTCTTTACAAGAATTTTCCATGTTTAATTGGAACTCTTTCACGATAAATCGCTACTATTCCCCCTTCTTGCCTGCAAATGGATAATAAATGTATCTTGAGATGTGTGATAAATGTATCTATTTATTAGGATCATTCATTAGCTTACACATAAACGCTTGATCCTTTTCCCTATTCTAAACTCTCTGCAATAGAGTTATTTTCTATACTCTCTGCAATAGAGTTTTGTTCTATACTCTCTGTAATATAGTTATTTTCTATACTCTCTGCAATACAGTTATTTTCTATACTCTCTGCAATAGAATTGCATTTCATAATCTTTGACTCTGATGCAGCTTCACTTACGCTTATACACGCACAAAATATATCTCTATCATAAATATAATATCTCTCTCGGAAAAATGTCTTATTTCTCTCCCAGTCAGTTCTCTGATCCATGAAATTCCACTTCATTTCTCGAGATATCGATTTCCAACCCTCGTTCTCACAATGGACACCACCCCTACAGCATGACACAATGACACAACCCATGCAACATGACAATCCTTTCAATGACGCACCACCAACGTCATGACGTCATGAGCCATCTCCCAGGATGATATCATGAATGAGTACAGCAGACTGCTTTTAATTAACTTATCGCATGACCCAACATTGTTTACTACTTTTATGACGTCAAACAAAACATTTCTGCAATTGAGCAACACGTTTTAAAGAGGTGTAATATTCATGTTTTTGTGAAAACATACCATTAATACTCAAGTTTACCTGATGATCAGGAAATAGGAGTATATTTATTCTGGAATAAGGCGTTCTTAAATACATTTTATTCATCCATTTCATCTCTTGAAAATGGCGTTAGTACTGTTGAGGTAATAAAAGGTAATAACTGTTTGAAAAGAAAAACTCTTAGACTTCTGGAATAGCTCAACAGATGTCTGTTCTCATGAATATATATTCGATCAAGATATTAGAGATATTCCACTCATCAACTTCCCATGAATAGCACCTATCTGCAAAAGCAACAATTCATATCGAAATTAGATTATAACAGCCAAAAACAGTTCGGCCATCTTAGTTCGGATTTTGAGAGCAGTAGTTTGAAATGGTGTACAGTTTTAGACCTACAGATTTAGTATTGAGAACTTAAGAACAAATGACGTTCAAATGTTCTAGACTTTCATATATCCACGCTTGACTTGGTGGAACAATATCATTGGAAAGGTTTGATTATTGACTTAGCTATAACTTATTCAAGTTATTACTAAGAAATTTGAGTTTGAGGATATTCACTTTGAATCGTCAGCTGTCAGTAGCCCTTACAAATAACATTCAACAAATGCTAAAGTTCAAAGTGATTCTCAGATTCTCAATATAGAAGAAACTTCTAGATCTACATCACCATCAATTTGTCCCACTCATTGGTATTCAAATTGAACTAACTCATTGGCATCGCAACTTCTATGGTGTCAACTTCATTATCAATAGGCAATCATTAGTTAGGTGTTTACATGTTGCCTCCAAAGATATAAAATCGAATAGAATGACAACAGAATCGAAGCATTTTGCCAAAAATTATCATTATCGGGTGAAAAATAAAATTTCATCATTCTGCAATAAAAGTTGATGTTTTATTATACAGCCTACATTAATGTTGTGTTATATAATCAACAAATCTTATAAGATTTATGACCCTTTCGTACAACAGCAAACTCTTTATATAAGAACTTCTTATACATGATTGATGAAATGTAGGAAAATACCTCATAACTTTAAAAATATAATATTCAGCTCTATAATAGAATCGTTCACGCTGTATATTTGAAACCTATGAATGGGCAATCATTAAGTGTTTCACAGTCCGTTCCATTTGTACGGTGAACCAGATAAGCATTCCTCACTTGAAAAAGAAACTTCTTACCGCTTTTGGTCGAAGACGCATTCTTGTTACGGTGGGGAGTGGTACCAACATAATATGCCTACAGATTTCATCACATACTCACACTCATACACACTCACACACCGCAAAAGAGCAGCTTCATGTAGTTTTGTTACGATTGTCTACCACTGATAATACTTTTACAGTAACATAGCAGTTCACTTACTTAGCTATGGACTTTCACTCGTTTTCTGGGACAAGGACGTACCTACTCCAAATCTGGCACTTGCAAGGGCGTATTTATTTACTTCGTATTCTGTAGACGCAGGAGGATCACGAGATTTATACACCAAGATCTTATTACCAAAGACCCCGGTTGAATGAGCTCGTAGTTCAAACGTGGGGAAGTGTTATGAATAGAATAAATTACTTGAATAATTAATACTATGGCCTAGTGTAGGTCAATTTTATCCTGAATAAAACTGATGAAAAATTGGAAACTGTAATAAACGGTTAAAAAACATATTCTATTATTCTATTCTGCTCTTTCAACAGAATGCAATAACGACAGTATATAATAATTATTAATTTATTCATTGCTCACATTTGTGCAAAAAATGTACCTCTTTCGAGCGAACAAATAATACAGGTCAAGCACTTGAATAATGAGCATAACAAAATTTCTTACAAAAATAGTATAAGTGATAATAATGATATTTCTTATAGGAATGAAGTTTTGTAAGAAGCACGCAGAATTTTCTGTTACTCAACTCCCATTGGCTGTTTTCACGACAGCAAAATAGCTGCTCTTTCATTGGCTAAACTTTAGATCGTTTTTGGTAGAATTACCTATTAATCAACTTCTATCTTCCCTTGAATTTAGATAGAATTACAGTCCAGAATAAGGGTGTTATAACACAGTAACAAAACTTCAACTACTTTGTGCATTATTTCAAAGGCCATCACAAGAGTTTTAGAATTTTCATTACAATTTCCTCTTTCATGTAATTGGACAAACATGCTTTTACAACGAGAGCAGTGTGCGTTTAGTACGCGATAGAACCCCTCTAACGCACTAGCACAGGTCAAAGGTAATTTTTAATGTGAAACCCTGTTAGAAGACTATATTGCTTTCACTAGCGTGGTCTAGAGAAGCCACCTGCCGGAAACTCATTAATATAATTCACTGCTAATGGTAGACTTCCATAAGCAATTTTCGTGTGTGTTCATGATACTGCCTCTCAGCCGGTAAAAGGCTAATGAACTATGGTTACATTGGTGGTTTTCTTGACCTTTTGAACATGATTTTCAATATCAATTATGATCCACAATATCAGACGCTTGCTTTGACATTCAATTTTAATATTTCAAGATCATGTAACTCTGCAAGATTCATGGTGGTTATGATTGAATCATTGAATGCTTATTCAAAATTTCTGACCTCTAGAAACAGTAACAAATTGTTTCTAGTACCTCCAGAAACATTTCTGACCTCTGTAACAGTATTACATCGAATCTCGATGAAAAACTAGATGAAACATGGAAGTTTCATTTTGGAAACCAAGTTCAAACCCATTTGATTTCCCATACAATATACCCTATGTTAGCAATATCTGAGATGATATCCTTTTTCACCTCAAAAAGGACAGTGGAGTGAGTCAATTTCATTGACACACTAACATGATCTGAAATATCGGTAGGGTAATTGGGATTAAGGTGCTTATCTGTACTTGATTTTTAAGTCTAAAAAAAGATTAACTTTGTTAAACAAAGTGTGTTTGGAACATGGACAAAATTCAAACAGACAAACGAACAACACCGCAAGTACTCTCTAGTCTCAAAGAACTCATTACGCTCAATCAAAATTTATTGTTGAAAAACCTTTAAATTATTAATCACATTGTGTACAAATACATTAGATGAGGAAAGGCACAACAGGCTAATGCCCAAAACTGTCCCATTCCCAATTTATACTACTGTATACCGTACTGTCCAAATCAAAATGTTGGTTATGTCACTTTCACTTTTCAAAATACAATTTACGCTCTTCAATACTCAGATAAACGAGTGAATTTGAATCAAATAGGTAATATTAGAGTCTAAAATCAAAAAATCTAGAACAGAAACTTAGTAATTATTCAAAAAGTTCAAATTCTGAATGAAACTAGAAATTTTTGAGCTAAAAACTTCTAATCATAAATTATATTAATCATAAATCATTTGAATTGTTATGTATACGGTACATCAAATTCTTGGTTGAAGGATCAGCCGAAGGATTCAGTCTTGAAAGCTTTATTTTTATCGAAACTGCAAAATAACTTACTAGCGTAGGAAATTCTCAGTACAGATATCAGTACTGAGTAGCTATCATAACACTTCATATTAATACTCTCATTAGAGAGTTTTAACGCACTGTACTATGTTTCTGTTATCAACATGTAATGCAACTGTTCAAGTGAAAATATTGTCATAAAAATCACCTATAAAAAATCATTCTTAATCATAATAATCCAGGCCTACACTACAAGGAAATTGCGGTTGTTAGAATGTGTCGGTAGCTTATCAAACATTGTGAACAAAAGCAATTCTCATACTTTCTTTTCATTACTCTGTTGATGAAGCACTCTTAAACACAAACTCATTCATAAGTGTTAACTCGTAAAACATTATTACAGTAGGTTAGTAGTTTTCTGCAATTTTATCTACAGCTACATGATGCATAATTCATCAATGGACTTTTTCAATGTTAATGACATACGATTATTGAAGTATAGCATTAGTTTCTTATTATCAGACTAGTTGACTTGGCTTTTATCGTACGTGAACTTTAACAAAACGAACTGAAAACTTGACGAACTGATAATTATAGGCCTATATCCATCCATGGTGAATCGAGTACCTCAATGCAAAATTTAATGTTAATCAGTCCAGTAGTTCAGACGTGATGATGCGTCATTCGTGTATTTCCTATCCCGTACATGTATAAACCAATTCTTTTCTTTATACTATTATAGATAATGAAGAATTCGTTTTTCTCATCCATGAGCAAACTCACATACATATATCATCAAATATTATTGCGAAAGAAAAAAAGCGAATGCTAAATATTATTTCTCTCCCTTAATACTATTAGATATGTACTCTTTAATGATGCTTTTTCACGTATCAGGGACTGTGAAAAAGTCCCTGATAGCGTTAGGTCTTCAATTACGACAAAAAACATGCATTTCCAGTCCGCAAAATAGTTATACTGGAAATGTATAATTTAGAAATATTAGGATAGATTATACGTTTTACGAGTATATCATTTTACTTTTCAATATCAGTTAGAAAGTGATCGTCATATTCTGAACCCAAATTCCATTAGTTTGTTAATACAGTACTAACATATCTTGCAAAAGCATAGTATTTTTATCAGTGATAATCATTATCATAAACCATACTATTTGTAAGGATACATGGATTCCTCATAAGAAATTAATAATTTTCGAAAAATTCTGACTCCTGAATGAGTGGACATCTTTTAAATTCAACAGTTATCAAATGACGTCACCTAACTAGACAATTTCCAAGAGAATCAATGAGAGAAACTAAGAATGTCCTTTATCAGCGTTTGTTCTCGGTCATATATCACGGTTCACGAACCAGTAACTGGGCTGGGTCTTTGTTTTTATAATATGATGAGAAACAGTTGACTGGTTGATGAAATTGAAAAATGTAATTTGGAGTTTTCAAGAGGTTGAATAGTTTCCTTTCGAACATGAATATAGTAAATGTCAAGTTTCATTGATATACACAATGGAAGGGGTAAATAGTTGGAGTTTTCAAAAATTCATATCTCTTCCTCAAACACGAATATTATGGTTGTGGAGTCTCATTATACGAAAGTTAGAGTTTTCAAAAATTCATATCTTCCTCATCATGAATATCATAGTTGTGAAGTCTCATTATATGAAGTGAGAGGGTGAATAACGTTTGCGCCTTGGACGTTTCTAGTCGTGATGTCTCATTGATACACAATGAAGTGAGAGGGTGAATAGCGTTTGTGCCTTGAGCTTCAGTTTTCTGCCAATTCCTGAACAGAGATGAATTCCCTGTCTCTGTCTCAGTGGGAGAGCTCGCTGTCCCACAATGGCGGTGAGATCTGAAAGTATTTTAAATATAGATGCTGTAAGGCTGTGTCTGAGCCAGACACTGACTAGTTCAGTCTAGTCTAGATGTAAATATTGTCATCTATTGTAGAAGACGACAGAAATTCGCCTTGGCTTCTCCTGCCCTCCTTATAATCATCATCCTCCTCCTCCTCCCAGACCCCTCTTCTCCCACCCAAACCTCTCCACTGATCAGTGTGCCAGAAATAGTGCTGGCACGCATCCCTCACGATAGCACGAGTTATGCAAAAACTCTTGGTTTCCAATGGATTTATTTCTTGTGAAATCATGCTCATTCTGTTTGATATAGCTCCAACAGTATTGGCTGATGAAACTAGGTTGGTTAGTAACTGTGATTTGAAAGACTATTACATAGAATTTTAGGCGTCTCGATAGGTTTACCAAATACTTTTTCAATTTCCACTCAGCTTTGTTCTGAGTTTTACAAAGCTCACTGGTAGAAAAGGAAGGATATTTTCATTTCATTTCATTTCAGATACATGATTTCTGTTTTAATCATGGCATGGAAGCTGATTGTGTGTCAAATTGAATAATTTATTGATAATTTCGACCTGTATTGAACTCTATTTAATATTTGAAGGTTTGATTCATAATGATATGAAAGTACTTCAAACTTTCCTGATAAATAACTTTAAAATGCTGTTTTCAATCGATATCCATATTATATATGCTAGCATGTGAAGTTGTTTCTAACATGTTTTTCTTATTCAGGGAATAGATAGTATGTTCTGTTGTTTCTAAAACCTGATACATACATGAAATAAACAATATCTACACATATTCCATAGCAGTCTTCAATTTGACAGGAAAAGTGGTATAATCCAGTTTGTTTTTGGATATTTGGTAGCAGAGGACAGGCTATTTCTACTCAAATTGAAAAATCATTTGTATTGTTGTTTGATTTGAGAAAAAATCATAATGAAGTATAATCTAGTAGTAATTTGGCTTGTTGATAAGAGAGGACATCAAATTAAAAATCCACTTTGAGCAGAACGCTTTTAATTTCAAATTGGAATAAAATTTTGAAGGAAGAATAGACACAGAGTGAAAAGAAACTCAAGAATACACAGTATTGATCTGATAAAATCAGAAGAGATCACGGAAATAAAAAAGTATCCAACTGGATTATACTAATTTTTCAATCAAATTGGAGAATGCTATGAGATATGTGTAGATATTGTTTATTTCATATCTTTTATTGTTCCTCTCTTGTTTTTCATCGAAGACTAGAAGCGTTATCTGAACGGATGTGAGTAGGAAATGACCGATTTATTGGAGGAATTGTGTTGCAAAGTAAAGCTGAAAACAAATTAACTTGCTGCCATGACGCAAACAAATCGCCCTATCCCTCATCACCTTACAGCAGGATTTAATTAAAAAGTTCCAGCACTACTTAATCTCCTATCACTTTCTTCCTATTTACAAGGGAAGTGAGCAGTGAATGACAGAACAAAACTGCAAGGAAATTACCACTTCGTTCATCAAGACTCTTGTATCAATACTCAGTATAATGTTTATTGATAATGACAATAGCAACAGAATTTTGAAGGTGAATTGATGATTCTTATGAAGTTTCAAGCCACTTATTATTTTGTAATATCCTTTCCAATGAGTCATTTTCTCCTATATGAAGAAATTTCCCAATTCTTTACTCTTGAATATAGGCTATAGTTGCAATTACCTTTCTGTCACCCGTTATCATTATAAAAAATATAAAATTAAACAATTGAAATGACAAGTGAGAAGTGGGTAGTTTTTTCATCTCTAAAAAAAACTCATGTTTTACCGAATTCAACCTTCAAAAATGATCACAAGTTGGTTAATTTCCATTCCATTTCAGTGTATTTTGTGATTAAGATAATAATTGGCCTAGACGTTTTGCAGTTTATTTGATAGTAGATGAACTCATGTTGACTGTCTGAGATAAATTTATTGTCTTTCTAGAGATAGTGAATGAATCACTTTGATGACGCGCTGTCTTTGATTCCAAAGCTCATTTATAGAATATTCTATTCTTCTCGTAATAAAAAAGAGGATTGAATAGATTTCTGGGGAGGAGGAATTCCTGAAAGCAAGATCCAATAATTCAAGTCAAAACTTATTCTACTTCTATGAGTAGCCTATCTACAATTCGTCGTTCCTTCGATAAAAATTGTGCAAATCCGCTCTGATTATGTGATTCCAATGAAAAGAATAAAAGATAATTGAAGTCCGAAAAAAAGTGAACAAATACAAGACTTAACCTATTTCGGTCTATGTGTAACCTTATCTAAATTTGGGAGAGCAAGGAATAGCACAAGGTTATCTTATTTTTTCTCTCCCCATTATTTTGTATGAATCAATAAAGAATAAATAATATGGGTTATGCTATAGCTAGACCTATCCAAACGATTAAATTATAAGGTGTACCTCCAGCTAATAAAACCTTACTTGTGTCGTTGTACCAACCCCACCTAGTTGTCGATTTATTCTTCTAATTGATTCTAATTTTCTCAATATTGTACTCTTAATATTGGCATTTATAGAAGGTCGTTATTCATCTCATTCCACGTTTATTTTTTTAAATTACATTCACTAATAATAACTAATAATTATATTAATAGGGAATTATTCTATAAGATAGTTAAAGAAGTTTAAAATCTATCTGCAATCTAACGCTTTAGAATATTTAAATATTGAGTAAGTTGATATTTCCAGATATAGTTCAGGTAAATAACAGGAAATTCACGGAATATAATTAAAAACTACAGAAAATATATGTTTTCCGAAAGAGCAAACTGGAGCTCAATTCTGAGTTATTTAACAACTATTAAAATTGCCATTTGTCAAAAATATATCACTTGCGATTTGTCAAAGGGCGTGACAAGACATTGAATGCGAAAATGCATTTTGATAAAAGTAATAGCACAATGAGATATATGCGAAAAGTCGGGAAAGTATAAGTTAATATTTTTTCACAATCTTCAACCTGTGAAATCCAAGTTATTGTAGGAGACAAGCTGACACAATCATTTTTGAGGATGGTCATTATTGCATTAATTCACAGTAGTAATCGTCGAATGAGGAAAATTAGTGACAAGGTCATTTTTGACTTGTGGGTGGAGGAGTGACAAGGAAATGCTCTAAATACTCACTCTAACACGCTCTCTCTCTCTATCTTTGTTCCTATCACTGTCTCCTATTCACTAGCTTCCATTACTTTCATTTTCATTCATCAATCTCAAACCATCAAATTCATTGACAGCTTGAACGAGTATCGATTGACTATTCTGTTTTTTCTACAATTTGTTATCTTATCAAAAAAGTGTCGGCTATTAGTATGAACTCATTTATTAAAAAATTGACTTCCAATGTGCAACTTTTTCGACATGTGAGTCATCCAATTCTTCCACTAGGAGATAAATTATTCGAATGTGGAATTGTTAATTGTAGGAATAATTTATTTTCGGATGTCATTGATGCTTTAAATTTCGAGAGGAATTGCAATAATCTCTAGGATGATAGGAAAAATTACTCGTTTTCACTGTTTGACATATTCCGATAAATAACTTATTTTAAACCCTGATTTCAAATTCGACAATATTTCAAGAATATAATCACAAGCAAATCAACGGTCAACTCTAGTAGAATTCAGAGTATAAAAAGGAATGATCTGGAAATTTAGTAGAATCAAATGGTTGAAATTTGAATGATCAATTCCTTAGAATGAAATATTACAAAAATATTGTTTGTTGAATATAGTTATTACAGTTTGAATTCCATTTTTTTATCTTGTACCTCGACTGAGAATTCATCAATATGCTTATAGCATATTCACAATTAGCAGGTTTTATATGTTCATGAGTTTTCTCTCACTTTCATACTTGTGGAGATATATTATATAATATAAATAATAGTCTATTATTATTTGATTTTTGTTTGTAGTAAACTTATGATAACAGAAATTACTAAAATCCAATCAACCAATATTTGTCTTGCGTCACTAATATACGTCATTAATATATATTTCCATGGAAGAGAATATTCTGGAAGTTTCCAACTAGGCCTACTAGATAATATTCAAACAAGATTAAGAGAACATGAATCATGGATTTTATCTAAATTTTTATTTGGAATTGATGTACAAAGGACCCACAACATAAAGATTATAGATTATATTTTGATCTACAATTTATCGCAATAATCATTTTATTGACACAATATCATCTTGTCTATAATATAATAAAGGAAAAAACTGATTATATACGGGATAGGAAATTCACGAATGACGCATCATCACGTCTGAACTACTCAACTGATTAACTTGAAATTTTGCATATAGATTATTGATTTACCGAGGATGGTTAAAGGACTATTTTCAATTCTTCAAGGTTTCATTACGTCAAGCTCTCAGTTTGTCAAGTTGACAATTCGCCGGTTTTCAGAAGCCTACGTCAAGTTTTTGGTCCGTCAAGTTTCCAGTTTGTGATACTTTGTCTGACACATCATCTATCTAACTCTATATTTTTATCTTCTATAATATCATGAAGAAAGACTAATAATATGATGAAGGAAAGAAACAGGTTATACGGGATAGGAAATACACGAATGATGATATTCAATATATTTGTAAAACAGACCCTTCAAACAGACCCTTGCGGAGCACGGGTTACATGCTACTTTTTAATATAATTAAGTTTCATTAATAGGCTACTCACCATTCGCCCAGCGGCATTCTCGGGTCCAATAAACTGTGAACAGAATTGAGTAAATATTTCAATATCAAATATCATTTCAAATTTCAAGTTCAAATATCTTGTACATGATCAGGCTATTACCGTATATATTTATGCTACATTGAATATGATTACAGTAATATCGTTTATTATAAACTATGAATATACAAAAGATTGGCTCCTGTAAAATGTCACAAATTTAATAGTAAAAAAAGTTTTTAACAATGAATAAATAATAGAGATAATGCATTCATTTGCCAGTATCATCCAAAAATATCTCTGATTCTCGTGTACTGTAGCCTACTTGAGTGTTCATCCAGCTGCAACGATAAATCTGGATTTTTTTTCTGATTTTCAATAATTTACTATGTATATGTTTAGCAAGTTTTTTTATTTCCATACAAGTGAAAATGATGATCATTGCCAGAATTGTATCTGCTTGATGTTAATTAATACCGATCTCGATAATAGATCGATTTGTGGTTGAACAATATCTAGTATTTTTTCCAGTTGATAAGATGATCAGTTTTTTTTTTTTCTAAATTAGGAATATGAATATTAAGTGTTTGATATTGTTGTAGAACTGAATGAGAATGAGATAAAAATGTGTAGATTGTTGTTGTTTTGAATCTTTTGAATGATTTGACATTGTTCATGTTGTGTCTACAATGTTGAATAATGTAATATTTGATTTATCTATCATACAATCATGTGCTGAGCGGGATTCAAACCCACGACTTGACAGTTATCCCGTCTTTGACAACACTTAATTTCCCTGCGCCTAAAGAATAAACGTTATGAAAAATATATTTTGTCAGTATTATTTGTTAAACATTCAAACCTATAAAACGATTATACTAATCAGGAAACTACTTTTACTATTCATACATTATTTAGACAAGTACTTGAACTGTTAAGAAACTATTTAGACTGTTAAGATAAGTATCTAGACTGTTTATATAACTATTTAGACGGTTTAGATAACTATTTAGACGGTTTAGATAGCTATTTAGACGGTTTAGATAACTATTTAGACTGTTTAGATAACTATTTAGACTGTTTAGATAACTATTTAGGCTTGAAAATGGCATGAATGTTGAAACATGTTGTGATAAAATAATTCAAAAAAGTGTACTGAGATTTTCATTTCTATCTATATTACAAGTAGCCCTAAACAGAAAAGAGACTATTTAGATTGGAAAACGATTTAGAGTTATCGTTGCGATCAGAGGTTCATCGAGTCGAGAAGAGCGAGTGATAAAAACGTAAGAAAAGAGATGGAAAAATTGATTGGAATATTACGCCTCGCTGATTAAAATTTTTCATAACTTGAAATTCCAACAAACGGGCTTCGTTCAGAATGATTAATTTCCTTGGTTGAACAGTAATAATAGAAAGAAGCTGAGAGGCGATTGGAGCAAAAAGTATGCCCTAGAGTGGTTTCGTTGTTTGTGCCGATCTCATTCAGAGCCAGTCCTCTATGAACAGGTACACAACTCTGATAATTGGACGATATTGGTTTATTGAACGCTACGCTTTGAGAGCGGCTCCACAGGGATAATGAAGGATTTCGTTTGAACAATGGCAAAAAGTATGGTACGCTGCATCCCACTACTCAGGGCATTCATCAGCACTGGCTTTCTAATAAATTCCAAACCCTCTCTCAAAGCGCTGATAAATTTGTTCTACCACTGATGATTGAATCGAGGAGTAATACAATTCCGCACCGCATACAGGAATTCAACCGGAATTGCTCTCCCACTTGATTAGTTGAGCGCTCTCAAACGGTTAGCCATTATTGGCATTCTACAGTGCAACTGCAAAGCTCACTTTGCGGCGTTTGATAGCAGTCGAAAATTAACACAGACTAAACTGAAGGTCGGATAGACGACATTGTTGTTTGTATCGGAATGTGGAAGAACCATATGTACTGACACAGCTCAAATATTCATTCCGTTTCCAAATCAATCTGAGAGGATGCCACATTTGTTTAATACGAATAGAGAATATAATCAAGTACAGGTACCATCTGAGTATAATGAAGTGATATAATTGAACTCCAGTTTAATTGATTTCAATTTACTACTCTCACTAGGATACTTTATAGAATCGAAGTGGACAGAAAATTCGTCAATTTCTGCTTGTATTCTGAGTCTAAAACTTGTCCATTGATGAATGGAAAAAATGATACTTGAATTCCAAAACGTATTTCAATACGAATGAATAATTTGCTGTGTATTTTGTATACTAATTTGTATTAATATAAAATTTCAACACAAAAGCAAACGAATAAATAAGTTATATTGCTGTCTCTTCATTATATTATGCAAATAATGTATAATATATAATAGAATCAAATTAATTTAAACAATCTCATTCGTGTTTTCAATAAATTTCTTATGTCAAATTTAGCAAATGGAACCTAGTAGCCTATATTAAATGATATTACAACTTTTAGAATAGTTTATTTCTAATAGATGGAATTGAATCAACTTATTGTAATTATTGAATCAACTTGAATTATAAAATTACTGTAAACTTTGTGTATTTTTTGTTGTAATCGGGGGTTTTCTTGATCCAATATGAACTCAAAATTGAAGTTAATATACAATTATATTCATAACATGTTGAGAAAAAAGTAATCAATGTGACTGCATTTGGGGTGATTCAGCTCATCATTGTACTATCTTGAAAATGTATTGTATGTCTTAATGATTATGTTTTTTGAAAATTTATTGTGTGTATTAATGATCATGTTTTCATAATGTGTATGTAATTTACTGTATCTTTAATATCTTGAAAACGTATTTTTTAAGTCTTCCGTGTCGTATCTAGCACAATCGAAACCATATAATTCAGCTTCTGATAATGACAATCATGATTTATTTTTCAATTCATCATCAATCAAACAATCATTCATCAAATTGTTCATCATTATAATGTTGAAAATGTTCAGCAACAAGTTCTCTAATTCTTCCTTATATTTTATAAAAGTTGTGGGATCTCATATTAAGCTCCATCACTAAACACTTCCAATATGTAGATTTCTTACATAGATATTCCGAAACATGTTGTGATAAAATATTTCAAAAAGGGTACTGAGATTTTTATTTTTATTTATATTTATATTCAAAAATGTTTTAATTGTGTGTTACAGGGTTGATTACAACTCGTCTCCATGACCCGAGGATAAGACCCCATTTTCTTGGTCCAGTCTTTTGGTGAGTGGAACATTTTGTCTTTTCATTGGTATTGCAATTGATAGCTCAAATGTATTACTATTTTCAATTTGTAGATCAATAATTGATAAATAATTATATAAATAAATAATTATTATTTCCTGACATTTTCTCTGATTTTGGCAATATTATGATACAATCAGAATCGCTGAAATATATATGTATAATATAAAAATTTATTATTAAAATGATTTTGAAAAATTATTGGCTTATGACTCCAAGAGTAGAACGCAAGAAAACGAATTGGCTGACTTTTATAATATAAACCATATTAGAAATCTTCAATAATATATTTATTTCAAATTCTTGGTCGATTGGATTTATTTGTATTAAATAATAACTCAATTATTATCCTTTAAAGCAAATGATGTTTGAAAACTGTGACCTCTATGTTAGGCTTCATTAGTTCTGGAGAACATAATTATTATCATTTATCCAGTTCAACACCACTTGACTTTGTAGTAAAAATAAAGTATATTTTGTTATGCAGGACTTTATTGATTAAATATATTTGGATCAATTATAAAGAATTAGAAATAAAGATGGGATGCATGAAGCATTGCTATTGTAATAGTATATTGTGATAGAATTCATATCAATAATAAAAAATCTAAAACGATGAAAAATCAAATCTAATTGGATTTTAGTCTCTTCAAATATTATTCCTTCCACACAGACTTACTCTCAAAATAACTACCAAAGAAAGAATGCATGCAAATTGTAATATGCACTAAAACAGGTGATTCTACACTACAAAATAGGTACCAATTTCTCTTTTTTTCGTTTTAACATGAACAATGATTAAAATAAAACATTTTATAATTTTAATGTTTTGTAATCTGGAAAAACTGATACTCTTTTGTTCTTGTGGTCCAGAATACAAAATTGAAAATTGAAACAGCTTGCACAAATAGGTATCAGGTACATAAAATTTTAATATTATGCACCCAAAGCATGATACTTCCATCTTAAACATGGTATCAGAAATCAGACGAGGGCCCAGAGTAGCTACTTTCCTACTGGCTTATCGTGAAACCATTATTAAAAACTATAGTGGGGTCCTCGGTATAGAAAGGCAGTATTTAATTAGAAATAGTGTTGCTATCCTTGTCTATCATTCGGCAAAGCAGATAGCGCTATCATTGTTTAGGCTAATATTTACCGGTATTAGCTATATTATATGAAAGGCAGAGAATCGGCAACGCTGTTCTTTAATCTTTATCCACTGACATTATCGTGGACCTCACTATAGTTGGTATAGGCTTTCCATAGTTTCTTCTGAAAAAATCGGCCTACATTCAATGATTCAGAAGTTTCCATCCATACATTAACTAAGTTTCCAGTGATTTTCCATCAATGACGGAATTCAAAGAAATATTAAGATTCTCATTCATAATTTTGAAAAAAAATATTTATCAAAATTCAATGGTTATCCTTTTTCTATTAGAATTATTTCAATAGAAATTATTAAATCATTTCAATAGATATTATTAAATTATTTTATTTTATAAATTATTATTATTTATTGAATAAAATTCATTTATATTTAAATTTATTAAATTAAATTATTATTTTATTTTATAAATTATTTAATTACGTTATTTCTATTAATCATTTTCTGTACTTCCTGACAGACAAGATTCTTGGTTTTCTAGTGATAAGTGATATTCAAGCATAGGGAGCTAAAGCAGAGAATAAAGCGACCTCATTGCATAAAAGAAATTAATAATATCAATAAGCCTATTAGAAATGATCCCCTTTTTGTGAGATTAGTATTCCCAATATTGATTGTACTGTGAAAAGACATTTGAATTTCGCGGGCCTTTATCACCATTGGACAAGCACAATAGTGAAATAGTCGACTGCTAGGTAATCTACAAACTGTGATGTTGTCGCCATGTCTGTTTTGAACTTTATTCAGAGAGCGTGGAATTGTAGTCTGTAGTGAAAAGGGCAGTTGTTATAATGTTAATTTTTAATATATATTGTGAGAAATGTTTAAAATTGTTGAAATATTCTGTTGAATTAAGTTTCAAGCATTGAAAATATAGTGCCTTCGAATGGGTTTCTATTCATAACAATTCATCATTTTTGTTGGGAAATTACGTGTGTCTACCTACACCTTCAAACTGAATAATACTTATTTCTAGCAGGTAAATATAGCAATTTTATGAATTTATCAAGTCAATATGTTTTTAGGAACATTTTTAGATGTTTAAACTTATCGATTCCTGTCATGAAACGTATGATTTCTGTTAGCGGTATAGGAATTCAGTGTTTAACCTCAATACCGGTCAGATCTTCATACTTGAGTTGTATCTTCTATAAATTCTCAAGGAAAATTTCAATTCATTCTAGTCAATCTTTCAATTTGTTCTCAAACGTTCAAAATAATTCTAGAGTTATTTAATAAAACTGAAGAATATTATTTTTATCAACTATTCTATTTGAAATAAACTTGGGCGATGTACGAATAATAAACTGTACGGTAAAGTAACTTACTAACTTTTTAGAAGACTTAAAATTATTTTATTCCAAGATTTTACCTATCATGGATGATCTTACTCAATCTTTTCTCAATAATTTAAGTGAGAGTTGAAAATATATTCCAAAATTAAGATATGTTTTAGTTTTAGTCAATAATACAGTTAATTTTCTGCTAAGCTGAAGTGTCACCGCAGCATAGATTGCTCAGTTTATATTTCAGTATGTTCTCTCAAATAATAATCAAACCCTGATAAAGAAGCAATTTTTATAATTCTAGTGGTGAATAGTTTAATTAACATATATTTTTATAAGATCAGATTTTCAGTCTTTATCCTAGTTTTCTACTATCTTTCTAATTTTGAATAGCAGTTTGAATTTTCTTAGATCAATATTTATGTAATCCTAACAAGGATTCTATCTGAACTATAAATTTATACATGAATTTAACGTCAACCCAATTATATTATTAGTGACCATTATATTTGTAAATTAATACGTCATGAGTTTTCCTATCTGCATTTAACACACATTGCTGCAATTTACACCGTAGGCCTACATTGCATAAATGGTGGACCTGCAATTGACGGTATTTTCTGCTTTGATGGTAGGTCGAAGGATGTCGATATATCCCCTATTTCGATATTAGCCATCAATGTAGGCCTATATATCAGCGGGTAAATAAGATTCATAAATATTTATTATTTTCACATTAACAGTGTCCACCTCCAATTCTATAGTTTTTATATAGGCTATACCACTCTATCTTATTCTGCAGTAAGAAGGTTAATAATATGGGTACATACCAAAAGCTTTGTTTTGCATAGTTATGAAGATGAAATCATGTAGCTGATCTCTAAAGGTTCAATCCTCAAGCGACTCCAGTCACGCGGCTATAGCTGCCTTGTTATTTACAAAGTCAATTTTGACTATAGCCTATAATACTAATAATATATAGTTGTTGATACAAAACTACTGTAGCCGCGCGGCTAGTGTTTTTGCGTCGGATTTGGTTCTTAAAATGTAGTATTGATTATGATTTCGGAATCGAAAATCTGGGGCCTCTAACATTTCCTGAATATTACAAATCAGAGGAGACAAATGTTTTTGAAACTACTGAAATGTTTTCACTCAACCATCTATAGTAGGCCTAACTGTAGTTTCAAAAACGTTTGTTGAAAGTGAGATTTTTCCAACTTTTCAATCAGTTGACAACAGTTTTGACACAGTAAAATGATATAAAAACAGTAAATAAAAAAAATGGCAAGCAAATAGCCTATATTCATCATTTAGATTGAAAACGTGATCTAAAATATAACAAAAGTTATTTAGAGCAATTTTTGACACTAACAAAATAAGAAACAGTTTTTGTTGGCGGTGAGTTGTGGTTGATCAAACTGAAGACAAATTATATCCAGTTGTGCCAATAATCACACTTAATATGGTATAGAAATAGGCCTACAATTAGAAAATATTAAAATACAGAAATAGATAATCTTGGATCACATTGACAAATAGCAAAAGTTTTGTAACTTATTTATGTGTTTTATTAAAAGTTAAATTGAGAAAACAATGAAGAATTTGAAAAGATCTAAAAATTATTCACTTGAAACCCAATTTATTGATTAAAATGTGTATTTTAATTCATGGTTTTCCTTATTTAAAAATTTTAGATTGCTATGTTTTAATGCATTTAGCTATTGTATTATTAATACTTAATGCATTTAGGTACCTTTTTGATGCATTTAGTTATTCTTTTGATTACTGGTACCTAAATTTGGATAAATAATTTAGTATGCCTAATAATTAAATAATACTTATTTAATAATAATTTTTTTAGACTAGGTTTCATAAATTCGGAAACTAATATTATTATTAATAATTTATTTTTTATATATTTCTTATCATATTTATTGTAGCCTATAATATATTTGAATAAATAAAATATATAAAAACAAAATAATGAAGAAAAACAATAAAAAATCATTAAAAAGTGGAAAAATTCACTATAATTGCTGTCTGGTGGAGTGATTTTACTGAATTAATTGATAAATCACCACTATAAATGTATCTATGTCATAAATTCTATTCTATTAAGTATGAACTGGAGATTCATTGAACAATATGAATAGAAATACAAATTGATTATCAAAATATAATATTGTGTTAAAGATATGTGTACCTACATATTAATATATCGGTGGAGAATGAACGTCAAGTAGTTGAGTAGTTCTTATAGAATGTAAAAAAATTACTGGTTAGGTACATCAAGAATTCGATTAACTCGACTAACTCCTAATTTATTTATCTTTTTATAGAATAGTACCTATGGTGAATCAAGAATTCGATTAATACGACTGACTCCTAATTTATATATCTTCTTATAGAATAGTACCTCTGGTGAATCAAGAATTCGATTAATTCGACTAACTCCTAATTTTTTTATCTTTTTATAGAATAGTACCTCTGGTGAATCAAGAATTCGATTAATTCGACCAACTCCTAATTTATTTATCTTTTTATAGAGTAGTACCTCTGGTGTAGAAGGGATCTTAAGGTGCGTACAGAGTTTTGCGCCACGAACACGCGCATTTCGCTTTTCATCAGCTGATGATATGCTTTTTATATCTGTATCTGTACAGAAACAGTAAGATACAAATATAAAAAGCATAGCATCAGCTGATGAAAAACGAAATGAGCATGCTCATGGTGCATAAATCTGTACGCACCTTTACGTGTAGTACGGTACCAATTACAAATATTTTCTCAGTCTCTATAAGTTATAAAGTCTCAAATACAGAGTGTTTCAGAAGTAGTGTCGAACATTCCAGGGTATTGTTCCTGGATGATAGGAGACTACAAATGTCGTATTTAAAGTGTCCAAAACTCAGCGGTTATCCTTATAGCTGTCATTTTGTTTTATTCACCTAGGAATTTTTATTTCAAGAACGAAATGATGTTTTGATCCGAAATTTGGCATGAATATTTATGCTATAAAGACTCAACTGTAACAAATATAATGAAAATGAAAACTTTCCGATGTAAACTTTCAAAATGGCGGCAATTTTAATTTTTTATTGCAAATTTCACGAAAACCGTTCACTTTACAGAAAATTTACAAGAGACAAAAAAGTTAGCAAATTTTATCAAGATTTCAAGGATTCCTCATTTATTAAGATTGGTCAAAGAATAACAGAGAAATTTATTATTTTCGTATTGCATGCAGGACCACTTTTCACAATTTAAACATCAATATAACATTTTTAATTCTAATTGTATTTAATATGAAGCTTTGAAACTCGGTAGGCTCCATATGGCCATCCAGCTGATTTTACAATGTTTTTCAGATGATCTTTTTTGTTCATGATCATGCATGCTGTACGAAAATAATTAATATCTCTATTATTCTCTGACCAATCTTAATGAATAAGGTATCCTTGAAATCTTGATAAAATTTGATAACTTTTTGTCTTTTGTAAATTTTTTGTAAAGTGAACGGTTTTCGTGAAATTTGCATCAAAAGTTAAAAATGGCTGAATATGTTCATCGAAAATTTTTATTTTATTTTTTAAAGTTGAGTCTTTATAGCATAAATATTCATGCCAAATTTCAGATCAATACTTTTCGTTCTTGAGATGAAAATTTCCAAGTGAAAAGACAAAATGGCAGCTATAAGGATAACCGCTGAGTTTTGGACACTTAAAATACGACATTTGTAGTCTCCTATCATCCAGGAACAATACCCTGGAATGTTTGACACTACTTCTGAAACACTCTGTATACAAGTCTGTTTTTAGTTGGCCAATAAATGTAGGTGATCTAATCAAAGTTATTAGTATAGATGACTTTCCACCCTCTCAGGTACCTATTGCAGATAATGCAACCACTTTCCATAATTTCCATCTAACGCATTTGAAATACTATCTTGAACCGAATAACCAAACCATTTTTTTTGTACAGTTCTATGCCCTCTCTCCTAAGCTTACTATCAATAATTATATCGAGGAAAGATGAAAGGCTCTAAAAATATTCTTGGTAAATAGAATATTATATTTAGACTCTGCCATGGAATAGAGGAGTAATGTGTAGTGTATAAAGTGTTTTGATAACACAGGCTCTTTGATGTGCTTCCATTGAAAACAATGGAATCATTGCATGAACATTTATCATGTTCAGTTACTGTTATTCAATATTTGATTTTCATTTATAGATATGACAATTTAAAAAAACATATCTACTGTAATTGCTTTCTGTTTTATTCAATATTTGATTTTCATTTATAGATATGACAATTTAAAAAAACATATCTACTGTAATTGCTTTCTGTTGGAATGACTGTAAGTTATAACACCACCACTATTGAAGCTCACCCATACAACAAAAAAATGGCTTCCTGGTGATGTTGCTTTAATTTGCAATCATTATTATTACATAAAAAATCATTAATGTGCTACATTCAAAATAATGTGTTTCAATGTGTTTAATGTGTAAAAAATTCTTAATGTGCTTTATTCTTAATAAATCCAATAAAAGCTATGTATTAGGCTATAGGGTTGAAATATTAGGATATGCTAGAGTTGAAATATAGGTAGATTGTAATAAGTAGGATTAGAATAAATTTGTGAATGTGACAATTCAATCATTAGAATTCAAGTGTTTTATTCAACTGAGCTATAAACGTTTCAAGCTCACTCAATTCCAATTTTCTCTAAAATATCAATTTTTCTTATAATTTATTAATTCAACTGTAGTCATTCAATTTAATAGGGATAATTATCACAATATCAACCTTCTCCTCAAGTTTCTACAGGAAATTTATTGCTTAGATTTGAGATCATGAAGAGAATCCTAAAAATGAATTGAAATTTCTATTCTATTGGGATAATTAAGACTATATTTTGGGACGAAAATTGAACTTGAACGTTTTACAGTAGAAACATAACCTATTTTTTGGTCATTTTATCAATTTATCAAAATTTGGGAATGGAATAGATTTGGGCCAAGCCTGTTGTTCCTTCCTAATCATATTTATATGATTTGTGATTCTGTCCACGAATAAATAAATAATCTACCTTCTTCTTGAGTTACTGTAGCAAATTTATCTCTTGATCTGATATGAGGAGAATATGGGAATGTGTGTTTGATGCAGATTTGTAATGTTTGTCTATTTTTTTGCAGAAAACTGTGAGAAAGAATGGAATTAGTACATGAATATTTATCACTTAGATTTGAAAATTTGGGAGTTTTTTCTGATGTAGATTTCTAATGTTGGTGTATTTTTGGAAGCCATTTTGCTCCACCTAGACCATATAAAGAAATATACAGATGGTTCTTCTACTTATATAATGCTCCCAGAGTTTTCAATCCACTACCTAATGAAATTTAAACATTAACACCTTTATATCGTTTCAGAAATAAACTTAAAGAGTACTAGAAGTTATAGAGGGACTTTCTTCGAAACTGGAATAATACCATGCTATTGTAAGGGAAGTATTTCTGTTGAAACAATACTGTATCTCGGAAATAAGAGACAAAGCAGGAGTTTTATGTAGTTACACACCCTTTTGGTATACGGTACCACTTGACCTTTGCTAATAAACGATAGGCTACATGACTGAAATCCCCAAGGGCGAAGTTTTTTGTTTACATAGCTAGGAGGTTCAAATCATTGTATTTTTTATTGATCAAGAGTTTTTTCAACCCCAGCCTGAATTAATTTAAAGTAATGAATAGCAGAGTAATGAAATTATAACTGCAGCACAACATATAAATAGTCCAGTCAAGGAAAGGTTATAGAGGGAAAAATTGGGAAGACAATTTTTGACCCCGCAGTTCTGTTTAGGGTACTAAGGAGGTAAACATATCAAAAGTCCTCATCCCTACCCCCTGTGCTAAGAGGGTTGGGGTGGTTTAAAGGTACCATTTTTTGCTTTCTCGCATAAAACTTAAAAACTATGTATCCTAAGGACTTAACTGTCATATAACAAATTAAAGCTCACACAATTTCCTACAATATTCATTCTACAACTTTTTTTATATCTCCTCTAGTTTTCGAGATATCCGCTCTTGAAGGTGTGACATTTTTGAAAAAAAAACACGTTTGCCACCATTTTTTTCTATTTTTGCACTTATAACTTTTTAAAAATCGATGGGAAAAATCCACGCTGATGAGCTTATAGAGCATTAAATTCTCTTCAATTTGATGTATAATTTCACACTTTTAGGAATTTCCGTAGACCTTTTGCAGCAGCTTTAGTGTTGAGTGTGATATCTCTATTTTTGCAACAATAGACCAATATTGACAAAGGAATTTTGAGGGAATGTTTCAAATAAAATTTTTGACTTTGCAGCTTTGTTGAGACTACTTAGGAGGAGAACATATCAAAATCCCCATTCCTAACTCATGTGCTAAGGGGATGAGGGTGGTTTAAAAGTAGAATTTATCAGCGTTTTGCTTCCACGCTCATATCTTGAGAACAATGCATTCAACCTACATAGCTAACAATTCAAAAATGAAGCTTGATAAATTCTCTACACTTTTTGTTATGTGGAATTTTGTGATATTGTGAACAGTTCACGAGGTAGGTTGCACAAGTTTCACAATTTGCACAAGGCTTGCTCTTGAATGAGTGTAATTGTTAAATTAACAGGTTTTTATCCTATTTTTTGCTGTTTCAGGACTCATAACTATTCAACAATGCATCGTAAAAATAAATTCCTATCGTAGGTTTGTAGAGCATTGAATTCTCTTTGAAATGATCTATTATTTCACTATTCCAAGTTTTTCTTTCATTGTTATAGCAGCTCAAATGTAGGGGGTGAAATTTTCATTGCTGCAACAAGTGTCAACTCAGCGGTTCCATACCTTCAACAAAGGGGATAAAGATGCGCACTTTTGCCATGTTCACCTACCAACTAGTCCAAATCATGCTGCAAAGTCAAAAAATGTGTCACATACACCCCCTTCAAATGTCATTGTCAAACGATCAATTGTTGCAGCAATGAAAATTTCACCCCATACATTTAAGCTGCTAAAACAATGAAAGGAAAACTTTGAATAGTGAAAAAATACATCATTTCAAAGAGAATTCAATACTCTACAAATCTACGATAAGCATCAGTTTTTATGATACATTGTTGGAGAGTTATAAGCCCTGAAAGAGCAAAACATTGGATAAAGACCTGTTACTTTAACAATTACACTCCTTCAAGAGCTAATATCTTGTAAACTGTTGGGAATATCACAAAATTCCACATAACAAAAATTGTAGAAAATTTATCAAGCTTCATTTTTGAATTGTTAGTTATGTAGGTTGAACGCATTGTTTTTAAGATATGAGCGTGGAAGCAAATCGCTGAAAAATGCAACTTTTAAACCACCCTCATACCCTTAGCACATGAGTTAGGAATAGAGACTTTTGATATGTTCTCCTCCTAACTAGTCTCAACAAAGCTGCAAGTCAAAAATTTTGTTTAAAACATTCCTTCCAAATTCATTTGTCAATTGGTCTATTCTTGCAAAAATGGAGATTTCACACTCAACACTAAAGCTGCTGCAAAAGGCCTAGGGAAATTCGTAAAAGTGTGAAATTATACATCAAATTGAAGAGAATTTAATGCTCTATAAGCTCATCAGCATGGATTTTTCCCATCGATTTTTAAAAAGTTATAAGAGCAAAAATAGAAAAAAATTGGTGGCAAAGGTGTTTTTCTCAAAAATGTCACACCTTCAAGAGCGGATATCTCGAAAACTAGAGGAGATATAAAAAAAGTTGTAGAATGAATATTGTAGGAAATTATGTAAGCTTTAATTTGTTATATTACAGTTAAGTCCTTAGGATACATAGTTTTTAAGTTTTATGCAAAAAAGCAAAAAATGATACCTTTAAACCACCCCCACCCCCTTAGCACAGGGGGTAGGGATGGGGACTTTTTGATATTTTTACCTCCTTACTACCCTTAACAGAACTGCGGGGTCAAAAATTGTCTTCCAAACATATCCCTCTATACCCCTTTTTGAGCATTCATTGCCTTGACAAATTAATATAACAATATTTATTTTTCACATATTTTAGCAATTTTGTTTTATTTATACTTGGTAATATTCTTTTTATTATTATTTCTCCTTTGTTTTATTTTTTGTAACATATTTATTATTTTTCCTTTAAAGCCCTACACGGATCATCTCGGGGCGCATTACATTTGTTTGAAATTACTTGTATTGTATTATTGGAAATGTAAAGTGTAGGTTTTTTTATTTAATAAATTATTCAATGAAATGTTTTATTGCAGAAAATGTGTGAAAGTGTATCATAAATATGAATTTATTGCTCAGATTTGAGTATTTGGGATTTTTGTTTGATGCATATTTGTAATATTGGTTGTATTTTTGTTTCAGAAAACGTGAGAAAGAATGGCATCAATAGATGGACGGCCTGCCAAGTATGGGATCTCCCTCAAACAGCTGCGGGAGCTCATGGAGCACCGCGGCCGTGAGGGAATTGCCAAAGTCACCGAACACGGTGGCGTGCAAGAAATTTGTAAAAAGCTTTACACATCCCCCAGCGAAGGTAAGAAAAGTTGATTCTACGTCCTGGAAGTTGACCGAGCGTTAACGTTCCCGAAACCATAGCTATAGTGAGATTCACGCTATAATGTGAAAGGTGCAGCGTTTCTTCTTCCACCGCCTTCTATAGTTAGTGAAGGGAATGATAGGACGCCATAGTTGCCACGTTTATTTTCCACTTTTTTCAAATAATCTATAGTGAGATTCACGTTATTAAGGCTGTGCAAAGGCTAATAATGAACTTTTTACTCCAAATATAATATTCTCCAAAATTTAATATTCTCCAGAGTTTTTCGATTTGTATATCATCAAGCTATAAAAATGAAAAAGTTTTCTTAGGAAAACATTTTTTTTCTGATCATTTCTTTTTGAGATATGAGCGCCTAAAGTTTGAATTTTTGGGATAGAACATTTCAAATTCCGTAAGAGATAAATCCATGAGATTGAGAGGATAGATTCTTCATGGTATTGTTGATCTAGTAAAACAAAATTTTTCTGAAAATATCAATTTTTAAGATAGTTATTCAATTTACTAAGAATAACCAAAAATAACTTTTAGGCTAGTTGAGTTATTTTTGGTAAATTGAATATTTTTTTTTCAAAAATTGATATTTTCAGAAACTTTTTGTTTCACCAGATCAACAATACCATGAAGAATCCATCCTCTAAATCTCATGGATTTATATCCTACCGAATTTGAAATATTCTGTCCCAAAAATTCAAACTTTAGGCACTCATATCTCAAAAAGTAATGATCAGAAAAAAATGTTTTCCTGAGAAAAATTTTTCATTTTGATAGGTTGATGATAATTATACAAATCGAAAAACTTGGAAAAATATCACCAGTAGAAAGTTTATTTTTAGCCTTTGCACAACCTTAAGTGAAAAGATAGGACGGCATTGGTACACTTTATGTGAGAAGGCACAACAGGCTTATATGCCCGAAACTGTCCCTTCTCAAATTTTTACTACAGTCTAAATTAAATTGTAGTTTAAGTTACTATCACTTATTAAAATAACAATTTACACTTCAAAAAACTAACAAATCTTCAATCAAAAATAGGTATCATGAATAACTAAATCTCAATGTTCTTCAAGAACACTATATATCATAATATGTTATTCACAATAAATATGGTAAATTTACAGATATGAAATTATACAAAGTTATCTTCTCATGAGTTAATAATAAATTTTCATAATTGAGAATAAATATTTTGGTAGTTCATTACATCTTCATAACCCACAATCGATTTGCCAATGGTGCGGAGTTGGAAATGGATAGAACTATCTGCTTTGTCTAATGCCAGGCTAGGATAGCAAACCAATTTTAATCAGGTGCTGACTTTGGATGCTTATTATCTAGATAATCAGCATCTAAACTGATCAACTCATCAACTAAATTATGGCCAATCATTTATTTATTCGTTGTAAAATATTACTACACGATTATAAATAAAATTAGAAAATATTATTATAAGATTGGAAGCTAAGCAGAACCATTAACTTATTAGTTGTACAAACTTGTGCAATTTAAATTTACACTTGTTGTATCTCATCTTTTTATTCAACTTATTCGTAGAGAAATAACAGGAGAAACGCTTAGTCCAGTTACCTACTCATCGATTTTTGGACATACGATGTTTTGCTGCATTATAAATTATATTAAATTAAATATAACTTGGCAAACATATATATTTGTCAAGTTCCATTCAATCTGGTGAAGTTTATAAGGATGTCAAAAAATCGTACGTCCAAGAATCGATGTGTATGTAACTAGCTTGAGGACTCACTTTATTGAACAATTAGGATACTTAAGTCTCAAGTCTCTTGGCGACCAGCATTTAGAGTCGCCAGGAAACTCAGTCGCGAGTATCCAATGAATGTAGTGCACAAACAGCTAAAAATTCAAAGAAAGAGAGAGAGAAACAGCTATGAAATCTTAGTTAACTGGACTAAGCGTTTCTCCTGTTATTTCTCTACGAATAATTTGAATAAAAAGATGAGATACAAGTGTAAATTTAAATTGCACAAGTTTGTACAACTAATAAGTTAATGGTTCTGCTTAGCTCCCAATCTTATAATAATATTTTCTAATTTTATTTATAATCGTGTAGTAATATTTTACAACGATCAATAATTTTAGTCAGCTAAAAAGAGAAATATATTCTTATCATTTGAGGTTAAGATTAATTAGTACAATTTATTCTTATTATTATAATTTAGTTATTAGTGCATTTAAATGTTTATTATTATGATAATAATAATATTTATATAATTATTATTACGTATTATTTTATAAATATTATATTATATTATTAAAGCTGCGTACAGACTTTAGCACCACGAATACGCGCATTTCACTTTTCATCAGCTTATTATATCTGCACCTTACTTTTTCTGAGCAAATACAGATATAATCAGCTGATGAAACGTTAAGTGCTCGTATTTGTGACGCTCAAGTCTGTACGCAGCTTTACAACTTATAATGATTAGTTTTTAGGAGAAATGAAATGAAAAGTTTGTAGTTTAGAGGAAGGTTTAGGTTCAGGTTTCAGTTTTAAAATAGCAATATGCTAGTTTTATTCAGAGTTTATTAAACATTTATGAGCTTTTATTATTGATTTTGTCATTAATTGACAAAACACTCACATGAAGCGCTGATGGAGTCGCTTCGCCATTCGAGTCGCGGTTGTTGATTGTAGTGCCTTCGTATTCCTGTCCGCAATGATGGATGAGAAATGCAACCTGAAATAAATGAAAGAACTTGAAATTCTGCACAATATGATAATTATGTGATCGAGAAGATCAAAGCTATTCCAAACATGGTAACATGTATTTCAATCATTATTTATTTGAAAAAACACAGTTTTTTCACATCCACATTTATTAGATTTGTACACAGAACTGCAGTTTCATGTTTAAATAAACACATCTTCTAATGTAGTGATAGTGATGCATAGATTCACCTGCTCACTTAACCATCTACTAAGTGAACAGGTGAATGTATCTATGCTCACTACATTTGAAAATGTGTTGGTTTCAACACGAAACTACAGTCCTGTGTACAAATCTAATAATAATATGGATGTGAAAAAATAAAACTATGTTTTTTCAATTGTGTAGTATTCCACAAATCTCATCATTATTTTGGATGAAGTTAACAAATATAATATTCAGGAAGGAAGAGACAAGCAGTCACCTAGAACTTATAATTTTTCTTAATTTCAGCTCATAAATTTTCCAAATATCATTTATGAGAAAAACATTTCATTCACATGGGCTACTTTTAATAAATTAATTAAAACAATATAAAATCTTTAAGTAGGTACACTTTATTTTAAAAAACTTTTTAATATTTCAACAACTGGTTTCAACCATTGGGTCATTTTCAAGTTGAAATGTCTATCAATTAGACATTTCAACTAGAAAATGACCTTATGGCTGAAATGTCTATCAATTAGACATTTCAACTTGAAAATGACCTAATGGTTGAAACTAGTTGTTGAACTATTTTAAAGTTTTTAAAAATAAAGGGTACTTCAATATTTTTATATTGTTTTTATTAATAATTTATGAGATTCAAAATTGATTCTAGTTGGTTTGGAACCAAATCTTCTCCCATCATCATCATCCCTCTTATTACCCAAACACAAAACTGGTGCTACCCTCGAAAAAGAAGTAGACTATTGATATTTCTCTGCATTTTAGTAAATTAGCGCGGTTGAGTGTGCTAAAACGTTGTATTAACATGAAATGATACTTCTGAATTGATACATCATTTATGTATATTTATTTATCAAGCATATTCATTTTAATTCAAATTATTATGTAATCTTACTATATTTCCCATTGGGAAATGATTCGACTTATTTTTACTGCTTAGTTTTGACCATTTTGTGACTCTATCCATGATACTTCTCTAACCGTTCTACTTGTGCTTTGATTGCAGGATTATGTGGCTCCCAAGCAGACATGGAGCACAGAAGAGAAACATTTGGTTCGAATACAATTCCACCTAAACCTCCTAAAACGTTTATGCAGTTAGTATGGGAAGCTCTTCAAGATGTTACACTAATAATTTTGGAAATCGCTGCCCTAGTATCTTTAGGTCTTTCATTCTATCAACCCGCGGATGAGGAAGGATCATGTAAGTTTCACATTTTGTTCATTATACAGTATAGTAGATTCTATTATTGTTTCCTGAATATATTTAGAAAACTTCATCAATAAACATGGCTAGAATACAAAAACCTTTTAGCTCTAGCCACACGAAATTTTTCATTCAACATTTTTACTAAATTTCCATATTATATGTACTCTGCGATTATCTTTTCTTTATTCAATTTAAACATCAACTGCTGGTTTTTTTCCTATATATAATATACTCTTCCTATGATAAATAACAATTTATAGTTTATTCATAGACAAAACATGCATACTCTTACATGCAGTGTCAATGGTGAATATTCTTTATTTTAATGTCTGCCATAGTCTAAATGCATACTCTAAAGGTGCGTATAGATTTACGCGCCGCGAACATGAGCAATTCACTTTTAATCAGCTGACTATACCTGTATTTTTACAGAAACGGTAAGATACAGATAAAAAAAGCTTGGCATCAGCTGATTAAAAGTGAATTGCTCATGTTCGCAGTGTCAATTGCTCATGCAGTGTCAATGGTGAATATTCTTAATTTTAATGTCTGCCATAGTCTAAATGTATACTCTTAAGGTGCGTACAGATTTACGCGCCGCGAACATGAGCAATTCACTTTTAATCAGCTGATGCCAAGCTTTTTATATCTGTATCTTACCGTTTCTGTAAAAATACAGATGATTAAAAGTGAATTGCTCATGTTCGCGGCGCGTAAATCTGTACGCACCTTAAGAGTATGCATTTAGACTATGGCAGACATTAAAATTAAGAAATAATTAAGTAGCCTATATCTGTACGCACCTATACATGCAATGTCAATAGTGAATATCCTTAATTTATGAATTTTATATCTGTCACAGTCTTAAGAAAATTGTTAATGTATATTGACTTCAATTCATTCAAATGAAGGAATGATTATAGGGATTTGCTGTATAAATTTCCAATGATTGATAAAAACCATAATTGTAGATTTTAATTGTTTATTTAGCTCTATTGATTATCTAATACAAACTTTTCATGTTATGGTAATCTATTACTAATGTTTGCTTCATTTTATTGGTTACATGTTATAATACATGCTGTACCAAATAACTGATTGTTTGCTTATTATTATCTTAGTTTAAATTTACTTGTTTGTCTAATGATAAACTCTTTCCGTTTTTAAACTAGAATCTTCCGATCATCACCCTTTGAGTTCATTTTCCATAGCACTAAGTCCTGTTTTATTATCTATTTATAAATTAATTAGAAAATGTATTTGTAGTTTGATTGAAATGTTTGGTTAATCTTGAAACATGGGATTATTATAGTAAATTTAACTCCTGTCAGCATCTCTTATGAATAATATATGAAGTACAGTATGATACAGTATGCCACTTCAATTCTTCCCATTCATTTAATCAATGATGACAGTTTGGATAGAATTATAATTATTATCAATTAACTCAGTCAATAATGGTGGAACTGATAATGGCCCATATGAATAAAACCAGAGCAAATGCTCATGAGCAAGAGCATGGAGCATAAGGTTTTGCTCATGAGCAAAAGGTAGAAGCAAAAGCATTGGCTCCTTTTTATATGAATAAGCTTTACCTTTTACTCTTACCTTATGCTCCTGAACTCTGTAGCAAATGCTCACGTATTTTAGAGATTTTTCATCAGCTGATTCACTTTTGTAGCCTTAGTTTGTTTTTATAGCTCACGGAAGCGCTAAATATGCAAATAGGGTGCACCGCTTGTGTTTGCGTCGTCTGCTCTGTTTTCTATTTATGAATAGAGTTTTAGGTTAGTTGAGTTTAGAATTTTGAAATAATAGCGTGAAAAAAATCATCTCTATAATAATCTTCAGCATATTCTTATAATATCAGTAGCCTTCTTATAATCGTCTACACTTTCATCTTCTTAAATACCTATTTCCTATTTTGTGATGGCTATCTTTATAACAGGTAGCTATCTCTTGTATTTATTCTTTTGTAGGGATAATGGTGATAAAATGTATCATGGTTGAATCTAAAAAGAGTTTCATATTTCTCAACTATTGGTTGTGATCGTATCTGGTATAGTTTCCTCTTCCTCATACGAATTAGTTGAGCCACTTTACTATGAGCAAAAGGTGATAAGCTGCTCTAGACTAGACTCACCTTTTTTGAAGCATTTGCTTCAAAAGTTGAGCAAATGCTCTAGTTTATTCATACAATTTTGAGCAAAAGCTTTTACTTTTGAGCAAATGCTCAAACTTTTTTTTTGATGAGCATGAGCAAAAGGTTTTGCTCACATTTATTCATAGAAAATGAAGCAAATGCTCCATATTTTAGAAGTATAAGCAAATGCTCAACTTTATTCATATGGCCCATTGTATCAGCTACGTTTTATTTAAACATTCAATCAGTAATGCTTATTATTGTATTAAATAAATTTGAACACGATGTTAAGGACATAGCAGTCTGATTATATGTAAATAATTGTAATAGCTACAAATAAGAGTGTTGAAGATGAACATAACGTCTGAAAGCGCTCCTCCACGTTGGTAGTAGTTTTTTTCATAAATTGCAACCTAGTCTAAAGAGGCTAATGAACAATTTTTCTAATATTAGAACATTGTTTTACAATATTTTTTCTAATATGAACAATTTTTTGTATAATAGAGGGTTGAATTAATAAGATAGGTAGTTCTCACCAGGACCACTACTAGGAACTAAAAATTCGACTGAGTCATTGTCAATATTGTAGAACCGTTCCATAATTGAATTTGACAACATATTTGTGTTTTTATCCAATTATTAGCAACCAACTAGAAATTGACAAATATTAAAAATAAAAATATTACTGAATTATCATGTAGATACACAATCACACTATTAACACTGCTCTGTTTTTTTGGCACTTTCACTCCACAACACTACACAATCCGAAGGACTTGGTCCGCTTCAATCTGCGCAGTGTATGTATGTTGTCCAGTAGCTGAGCGACTTCTTCATTTCCAAGCCGTTGGATTCTGTCTGCATGCTTGCGTGCGAAACGTCCAACATCTGATGAGATGAACTCCACCTCCAGGTCTCTGTGGATGTCCGCGTTCCGGATGAATCTTGCGGCATCAACGATGTTCCTCAAAACTTTGTTCTGGAACCGTTGAATTTCATCCACGTTGCTCTTGTTGGCACAGTCCGTAGTGGTGTTATTTGCATAAAATTAGACTGCTAAGTGTTCAAAAACGTGTTCGAATGCATTCACTAACTAGTTCTTAATCGAAGTGAAATTGAAAAATAGTGTGCCCAAGTGTTACAATGGGCCGGGTGAAAAAAACGAGTAGGACGAGTTGCTTACTTGCAAATTGAATCTAAGAAGTATTCCAATTACGATATGTGAATAAAGTAGTTCCAAGTTAACTGAAAACAGTTTCCTTGCTAGATTGACGATTTACTTGCAAGTATTACTTACGAGACAACCATGCTCTACAAAAATTTAAGTAAAGGCTCGGTAGCCCGGCTGCTCAGTTGTTGTGACGTCTGTTTCTGGGCTATCGTTTTCAAAAATTTGAATAAAAATCTATTGAACAGATGTGAATCCACCTCAAGTCTTTTCAGCTGATGATTTACCAACCAAAACAAATATTTTGTTAACATCGCCTTCCGTTGAATAAGATGTACTCTGATAAAGTTAGACACGTCTTCTTAATAAAGTTAGATAACTCTAGTAAAGTTAGACAAGTCTTGGATCAGGCAACTTGTAAATTTACGATTGGTTTCTTGCCGTGGAAGTAATTCACCACTTATTCACTGTAATCTGGATTTATTTATTCATTATTATTATTTTTTAATTGCGGATGATGCCCACATGAGCTTTTTGCTTGTGCGTGGGTAATGGGAAGTGCGAGGGTGAATTATGAAATAATCAAACGTCTATGCCTATTCGATGGGATTCGAACCCGCGACCAGGTAGCACTAGCAGATTGAAGGATACAACGCCTTAGGTGGGCCGTCCACTAGAACCGTTTTCGTTCGAACTAGCATCGGCCGAAAACTACCGAACTCGTCCGAACGATCCCCCAACAAAGAAAGGAATAGATGCTCGTCCATTGTAACAGGTTCATACGACCGTGCCCGGCCGGCTCCGGCCGATCAGTTTTTCGACCCGAATTGAATGGGATTTCCGGCTCTATCCGGCCGAACTAACTAGTCGAGCTGAGGCAACAACTAGTGTTCCTAACCTAAAATTGTTCCTCAGTCTTGTTTGTTTTTGTTTTTTGAAGTTGTTCTGTTTTATAAAGTTGTAACTATGGACAGTGAAAAGTTGATAAGTTTGGTTCAAGAGCATGTTCCATTGTGGGATATGCGAGACAAAAGATACCATCGTCACGATGTTCAAAGGAATCTGCGAACATTCATTAATTGCTTAATAATGGATAACTAATTTAGTGGATATTTGTTGAAGGTAAGATTATTGTAATGAATAACTAATTTAGTGGATATTTGTTGAAGGTAAGATTATTGTAATGAATAACTAATTTAGTGGATATTTGTTTATTCAATTTTTAAAATCTCAATATAATCATTTTTTATGAAAATTTTTTGTGGCTATGATAATATTTAATTCAATAATTGGCAACTAGACTGACGTGAACGGTACAAATGGACAAAAATATTCGGCCGTATTAACGGCCAGCAGATTCGTCCGATCCAACGGCCGAACGGATCGGTTGAATACGGTTACAGTGGACGTTTACCCTTATTCAACTCGGCTATCTGGCCAGCAACGATATTTACGGTTTACTTGAATCGCGAGCATTTACTTCACTGAATTTTATTCACTTCGACTTCTGTGTTTACTTGTTTCTTAATGCTGAACGAGTATTTACGGTTTACTTGGATCGTGAGCATTTACTTAACTGAAGTTTATTCACTTCGACTTCTGTGTTTACTCGTTTCTTAATGCTGAACGAGTATTTAATTGTCCTACTAGTTTTGATTCAGCCGTTCTATTGTCCATCTTTTTTGTGTGTTGCTCATATTGGAACTTGTTATTTCTTTTTCAGTTGTGGTAGATGAAGATGAATCGAAACACGGATGGATCGAGGGTCTAGCTATCTTAATATCTGTGATTGTTGTTGTCATAGTGACAGCATTCAACGACTACACTAAGGAACGACAATTTCGTGGTCTTCAAAGCCGAATCGAAGGAGAACATAAATTTTCTGTCATCAGGCAAGCGGAAGTGAAGCAAATATCAGTGGGTGATATTGTGGTCGGCGATATTTGTCAGGTATTCATCTACAAAATCAATAATTCTCTATCATTATCCATAAAATATTTGTAGAATATTGTGGAGCACCTTAATATTTTTTCTGAGCGTGATGCCCACATGAGCTCTAGGCTTGTGCGTGGGTAATGAGGCGGATGGTAATGAGATATGAATGGACCTACAGTTTTAGGCGGGTTCCGAACCACCGGGAAGCGATTTTATGGATTCATGAATCTTCAGAGCAGTTTGTTCAGATTTCAGAGCAGTTTGTTCAAGCGGTCACCCTTCCAACGGGAGTTGCGGGCACATGATTCTTAACTTATCTTAGCGATAGCGTATTAGCGCGGCCATTGAGTCAATGATAGAATACTTTCATTATTATTTTTAACTCACAAAGAGGTTGGTTTACTATCAGTAGGTTTACAGTATTAATGTAGACAAAATTAAAAAGCAAAAGTAAATTTCATTAACAAAAACTGTAAATTCCGATTGAAAAATAATGTGCAATGTAATTTAAAAGTTCATGCTGTCCAATGCTGTTTAGAACAATTTCTTGAGACCTTCTAGAAACTAAACGCTAAATCATCCACGTTCATAAGTTAAATAATTGGGGAAATATGAGAAAATTTCAAAATACTAAACACTAAACTATTCACGTGCATATTTCAAATAACGGAGAAGTAGAGAAAAATAATATAATCTTGTTGGCGAGCTATCACACAACTGGTTTTTTATAGAGTGTCTTATCAAGAACGCAACATTTAATTGTTAATTAAATCATAATTTACTTCAAATATTACAATATTTACATTGCAATGGAAAGTGCATTTCCTGTGTTAATTGTTGAACAAGATATAAGACAAAAATGTCCTCCACGACTTTGGTGACACACTTTAAATTTCTCAACAAAATTTGTGTCTCCATGGACTCACAGTGACAATTCTCTCGATAGACCGGCCAAGACGAGAGCGTCCTGAAGGTTCAATAAACAAAAGGATAAGGAAAAATAACCTGTTCCCTCGAACTTTTCAATGAGTTTCTCAACTGTTGACTGAAAATTCCACAAAATTTTCTTTTTGGCATAACATTCCCCTTACTTATAATGCGTTTTGAGAATCAAAATGCGTTGCTCCTTAATGTAACGCTTCATGTCGACTTACAGCAGATAGAACTGATTACATAAGAAGTAACAGTGCAACTAACCTAACATACCAACTATGCCGAGGAATTCGAATTATGTGCTCTTTATGGGACACCCGTTAGTTTTCTCACATCCCTGACCCTCTTGGAGATATTCAACCAAGTACGTTCTTCTGCACTAAATAATTCCTTAATGATCGAAAACAGTATTAGATATTGTCAATTTCACTTCTCTTTCAAGCAGTGGACTGGAGTTGAGTAGCTTTACCAGGAAAATTTTCCCAGTTCTCTTAACTCTGTGCCAATTGTATTTTTGAAACTGTGTTGGAGTACTGTTTAAAATGCTGGTAAAGCAATGAAACTACACTCCAGTGCTCAAAATTAGTTGTGGAATTTACAATATTTAGCATCGATTTTAATCAAAACAGAAATATATTTACCGAACATCAAAGCCATGGTAACTCACAGAGTGATCTAGTTTCTATGCAACCCTTATCCCTAAAAACATATTTTAAATTTCTAAAAATATATTGCAACGGGAAGTTTAATTTACTGGAGGCGGATATGTTTGTATTACCAACAGATAACCTTTTGTAAGATGCGAAGCATGTGATAATGCTAGAAGTTTCATAAAGTTCCAAGAACACTAGAGGAAGACGAATCTCTTTTTATGGTTCTGTCAATTGTATCTACGTTTCATTCACAATAGTATTGAGCTAAGTATATACCTAGATACCAAATTCCGCGACTTTCCGTAAGACTGTCTGTAAACGTTCCAGGGACACAGTCCATAGGCTCTAGAGACTATGTCTTAGTTTAGTCTTGTCTAGGGTCCACTAAAATTCGCATTAAATACGAGATATTCATTTTTCACTACCAACTGTGGAATGATGTAAAAAAATATTTGGCTCAATACAGCTGATAAAATATTCGAAACACGCTGGAGCTAGTTTGTGACGTCTCATCTCTGGACTCAATTGTAGTCCACACTATGAAAATATCGTGCAACATGCCTTTTTTCTTTCTATTCGGCGTTACAGTCCATCATTAACTTCGGCCTCCATCACCAAGCCTCTCCACTAATCTCTATCCTCCACCATTGCTTTCCATCCCCTCCTACCCATGATACGCTGGTCCTCTGTCACGCCATCCAGCCATCTTTTCCTTGGCCTGCCATGTTTTCTCCTTGAAAACAACCTCTCCTTGTGAACATCTTTTGGCAGCCATGTGCTCTCCATTCTTTCGACATCATGCCTCAGCCACCTAAGTCTCTATCACATGAATCTGAGATTGGGTCGACTGAATAAAAAACTAGAATTTAGTGGCTAGCAACTAGCTATTAGTTCTAGCTAGTGGCAAAATTCAGTTGAATAATTACGTGCTAGTTCTAGGTGGATGCAACTAGGAGTAATCACATGTTTCTGGAAAATTCTTAGGTATGATAACATTGGATGTACGATATATGCACAAGTATTCGTGAGAAGATAATGCGCGCAGATAAGAAAAAAATCTGGAGTCATAGGAACACTCACACTAAACGCGTGCACCGTGTTCAGTGTGAGCAGCTACAAGCAAATCACAACGTGTTTCTATGGCTCTTCCCAGATTTCGTCTCTCATGTGTGCGCTTGATCATGCATGATCTCACGTGCCCTGTGCATAAATTATGTGCATCCAGTGTGATCATATCCTTAGAATTTCCTGGAAACATGTAATCACATTGGATGCACATAGTTATGTGGTGCAAGTGCACATAGAGTGAGATCATGCATGATTAAGCGCGCAGATGAGAAACAAAATCTGGAAAGAGCCATATGACACTCAGGCCCGGTTGCACAAAAGCTGGTTAAATTTTAACCGTGATTAAATTCACGAGAACCAATCAGAGAAGGCCTTTCTGATAAGGTGGCTTCTCTGATTGGTTCTCGTGGAATTAATCACGGTTAAAATTTAACCGGCATTTACACTCTCACACTGACAAGTAAAGGACAAGAACACTCACTCTAAAAGCGTGCACTTGCTGGTGGCGTTCAGTGTGAGCAGCTACAGGCAAGGCACAATGTGTTTCTAGGGCTCTTTCCAGATTTTGTTTCTCATCTTCGCGCTTAATCATGCATGATCTCACATGCACTTGTACATACGTACATCCAATATGATCATACCCATGAGCAAATACTTGGTCTAACACCTCACTTATATGGGCTACTTTTAAACAAATTAATAAAAAGAATATAAAATTCTTGTAGTACCCTTTATTTTTTAAAAAACTTTAAAATAGTTCAACGACTAGTTTCGACCCTAACTTAGGTCATTTTCAAGTTGAAATGTAGAAAATAAATAAGTTGATACTATATAGCATATGTTCATATTATAAAGTTTCAACTTGTTTATTTATTTTCTACATTTCAACTTGAAAATGACCTAAGTTAGGGTCGAAACTAGTCGTTGAACTATTTTAAAGTTTTTTTTAAAAAATAAAGGGTACTACAAGACTTTTATATTGTTATTATTAATTTGGTCTAACAGCTATTGCTACGTCAATTTTACACATGCATCGAGCGGTTGACAGGGCGACCCGACTATTTCTAGTTTAGCCTAGGCCTACTTAGTAATAGCCAACTTTATTCAATCGAGTCTTGAAAATTACTTAGTATAAGCAATTGCTAGCTTTTATTCAACCGACTCAATTCCACATTATCATTGTTCTTCGGCCTTCGTCAATCATCACCATCCCTCACAGGTCCCCTACAAGGTCTACAAATACAGGTCATGACACTCGTGTTCCTTATGGAGCGGCCATTATGTGGGGTCTTTATGCCGGTACATTTGAAATATTCCAATCTGCTCATAACAAAATCATGCATTATGCCTTTTAAAAACAATATTCTGGTTCAGATAATATGTAAATTCAGGTTTTCGATTTTTCAATAATGCAATTTCAATAGTAAATGGTTCAATAACTCATTTTTTATCATTAAAAATTGTTCTTATTCTTGTAACTTGTTATGATATTCATAAGGCATTGGGACAAAAGGCTAACCTCAAAAAGAGTTTGAAGTTCCCAATCTAAAAATCAAAAATTCAGTTACTAGCTGGAATCTAAATATTATTATTCTGTGGGGATAATTTATTTTACAATTCAAAGCCGAACAATATTTCTTGAACAATATAACATAATAACACATCATGCTGTTCAATCTATAATGATAACAGCTGATAAATTTGAAAATTGGTGAACTAGGACCCCATAAAATGGCGATTTTGCAATGCATCACGGGATTGTGTCATGACCTGTATTTTATAGACCTTGGTCCCCCAATGAAACCTACAATCTTTCTTTCAGGAACTCTAGAAGTTCTGCATCTTTCTTTATTACTTTCCATACTTCAGATCCGTATGCGATTATAGAACGATAAGTTATGATTTTAGTTTTTTTTGGAAATCAGGTTGCTGTATAGGAGTCTTTTATTAGTATAATATGCGATATTTCTTGTTTGAATTCTTTTCTTCATGCTTTCAGACCTGTCGTTATCTCCAGGTAGTTCAAGTTTTTCACTGCCTCAAATGTGTTGTTTGCAATCCTGCAACATGTCTATGTTTCATAAAGTATCCATTCCTGTTTCCATTTATGTTGGGATGCCATAGACTAGCGATTTACATCTCGCAACCGGCCCGTAGACGAGGATTGGTCTACAGACATACAGTATGTTCTGAAAAAAGGTGCCCATAAGTCAGGGGGTGATTCCTCACATCAAAAGAAGTTCCAATTAACATAGGTCCGAAAATGCTTAGTTACAAAGTTATACAGGGTGGAAGATTTCGTCTGAATTTCTGTGCCTCTGCTGAAACGAAGCCCTACGGGTATTTGTTGGCTGTTAATTAAGATGTACAATTTAGCGTACTTTATGTAAAATGATCTGAGAAATAAATTTCGAAGAAAAAGATTAGAATACCTCTATAATAGACAAACGCAACCTTAAAAAATAGTCCTTAATTACATACAAAACGCATGAAAAATAGAGAGCTTAACAGATTTTGTCTATTTTCATGCGTTTTGTATGTATATAAGGACTATTTTTTAAGGTTGCGTGTGCCTATTATAGACTTATTCTACATCTTTCTCTTCAAAATTAAATTTTCTACAAGTTCTGTAAAATATATTCTGTGTTTATTGTACATTTAACATAGTAAATCTGCTTCAAACCTTAAATGAACTTGTTTTTCGGGACCAAGTTTCGCGTATTTTGTCACATATCTTAAAAATTACTGTAGCTACAGGTCTGGAAACGGTTTTATTCAATTTTTCAGTTCATTTTACATGAAGTACGCTAAATTGTACATCTTAATTAACAGCAAACAAATACCCGTAGGGCTTCGTTTCGGCAGGGGAACTGAAATTCATACGAAATCTTTCACGCTGTATAATTTGGTAACCAAGCATTTTCGGACCTATGTTAATTAGAACTTTTTTCTTCTTTTAATGAGAGAAATCATGGGCACCTTTTTTCAGAACACTCTGTGTACCGGGTTTTTCAAAAAGATTGACCCAATTTTAAACAGTTATATGTATTTTAAAAAATGGTTTACACAAACCAGTTTTACATCAAATTAATCACAGAAGTATCAAGTTTATGATGATGTATTATAAGTGTGCTATGTGCCCTCCTTTTGAGGCTTGGACGACATCTAGACGGAAGCCAAATTCATCGCAGACTGTTTGCTAGATGTCTTCTCGGACTGTAGTCTACTGCATCAGTTATCCTGGTTTTTAGCTTCTCAATATCAAGTGGTGGTAGGAACAACGTTGAAGATCGTGTTTATGATCCTCCCTTAGCACTTGATATTGAGGAACTAAAAATCAGGATAACTGATGCAGTAGACGACTATACAGTCCGAGAAGACAAACATCTTGCGAACAGCCTGGGATGAATTTGGCTACCGTCTAGATGTCGTCCGAGCCTCAAAAGGAGGGCACATAGCACACTTATAATACATCATCATAAACTTGATACTTCTGTGAGTAATTTGATGTAAAATTGGTTTGTGTACACCATTTTTTTAAATAAATATAACTGTTTAAAATTGGGTCGTTCTTTTTGAAACATCCGGTATATTGTAGACAACCTGAGATACATCTCTGAACCCAACATCGCGCAAAATATATCGTAGTGTGCACTCAAGGTATTTCATCACATTTCTCGGAAGTCTCGTTCATAAACCTGTAACAATGAAACTAACGATATGATGATATTCTGGTAACGTGCAGCTTTTTGGGCTGTGCGTGCAGCTAAAAAACTTTTTACTTGTGATATTTTTCAAAGTTTTGTGTGATTTGTATACTATCAAGTTATCAAAACAAAAGTGTTTTTTAGGAAATAATGTTTTTCCTATTATTACTTTTTGAGATGTGAGCGCCTAAAGTTTGAATTATTTTGACACATCATTTCAAATTCGGTAAGAGATAAATTAATGAAATTTTAGAATAAATTCTCCATGATATTGTTGATTAAATAATAATAATAATTTTCGGGAAAGTTATTCAATTTTCAAATGAGTCAAGTTATTTGTAGTCTTTTTTTTTTGAAAATGGAATAACTTCCTCTAAAATTGATATTTACAGGAAATTTATATTTTATTCAACTAACAATACAGGTATCATGAAGAATTTAACCTCTGAATTTCATGAATTTATGTTTTACCGAATTTGGAATGATCTGTCCCAAAGATTTGAACTTTCACAGCGCTCTTATCTCAAATATGGTATTCGGAAAAAAATCGCAAAACTTTGAAAAATATCACCAGTAAAAAGTTATTTTCAGCTGCTCGCACAGCCCAAAATGCTGTACGTTACCAGAATATAATCATACAGTTTGTTGCATTGTTACAGGCTCATGTACGTGACTTCTGAGAAATGTGATAAAGAATTGGGTCTACAATATTATGAAGTCACACAATTCTCACGGGCATAACTGGTTACCAAACTTCGACATTATTTGAAGTAACAGGGCCTCATATAAAATGTGAGCGTTTTCAGAGTTTCAAAACAAGTTGTTTTGGCTTTTTACTTTTCCTTTCAGATGAATCAAAGTGTTATTAGAGAAGAACACATGTTTAAACACCTTAAAGCTATTGCGGATAAAACATAAAAATAACTGACCATTATCACGTTTTTCCTTTATCATGCTCAAAGTTCTTGGAACCTCAAAGTTTTTGGAAGCTTCAAAGCTCTTGGAACCTGAAATAAAACAGGAATTTCTACCATTATTACATGCTACCCATCTTACAAAATATGTTGCCGATACAAGCATAGCCAATAAATAACCGTTGCAATAATAATAAAAACCCGTTGCAATATATTCTAGAAATTAGGTTTGGTTAGTAATTGGATCAACGTGTGCTATGATGCATTTATACAGAGTGATTCAAAATGAAGTTCTTAATGTTGATGATTAATAAAAACCTATTCGGAATAGATACAGAGCTGTATCTAGTCTTGTTTTATAGTAAAACACCTCAAGTTTTTACTAAAATCGTTTATTAGTGCGAAATGACTCCATAACAGACGCTATAGTCTGTGCAAACCTTAGATTGTTGTATTTCTCCTATGGAGTACAGTGATGCCAGATTTTACTTAATCCAGAAAGCCTGTGCGCTTATTGTGTGAGAGAAAGAGCGAAAAAGAGACGTAGGCATTTTGATAGGATCAGCATAAAAACGGCAACAGTGTGCTCCTATTGTTATATTGAAATAACGTTGGCCATAAAGCCCCGTGCCGTGCTACTATATCAGTAGCTACGTTTAAATGGCTGCCTATCATTGAACTAATAAATGATACAGTCCCTTCTTTTTCTATAAAAAATCACAGGGTTAGTTAATTTATTTTAGTTTGTAATATAAGAGAGCTACAGGCTGACGTCCAAATGAGTGCCTTGAAAACAATAAAATTACAACTAATCAATCTAGATGGCAACTAGAATACGAAATTGGTCTAATCTATTTTGCTAAGCATACTAAAACTAATTACTACTTATTAAGGCTGTATCGGTACATCTTTTTATTTTTATTTAAATTGGATAATCTTTTTCAATATAATTGTTATGATCATTATAATAAGAATGAGAAAAAGTGGCAACTGAAATTGTTAAGTGCTCTAATAAACGAGTTATGGGTTGTTAAAATGCTAAGCTCCGTTTTCTTTCCAGATCATAAACGGTTTCGAATTTTCCATTGGAGTTTTTCTAATACATTCAGTATATCATTGGCTTTGTTCTAATATGCGTTTTTTCGCGATTAATGCCAAAATAAACAAGTTATCGAATTTACAAAAAATGTTACTTTTTCATTTATGAACGATTTGGGGAATAAAATGTATCAGTTTGGAAAGATACATTTTTTGAATTTTTAAGAGAAGTTCTAATAATATAGTCGAAACCGTTTATGATTTGGAAAGAAAACAGAATCTGGAAAGTCAGCACTTCAACAACCCATAACTGGCTTATTAGACCACTTAAAAATTTCAGTTGCCGCTTTTTCTCACTCTTATATTGAAAAAGACAACAATTATATTGAAAAAGATTATCCAATTTAAATAATGAAAAAAGTGTACAGAACAGACTTAAGATGAAAAACTATGGAGGAAAAATTGTTTATAAAAAGTTACAGTCTCAATGACAAACTTCGCGAACTAAATCACTAAGAGTACCTACCCTACTATGAAAAGATAATTATCATTCCCATTACATGTTAGACAATTCTAAATATTAGGTTAGCAATCAGAGGAATAAGTTAATGGATTAAGTTTTAAATGAAGCACCACTACCAAAAATAGATGACAATCTACGCTTCAAAAATTACTCAGACCTTCAGGTGTCCATATTACCATTACACTCGACCAAGTCTCTGGCAATGCGGTTCATAGGCGGATAATAATTCCCCACAGTTACAACCTGTTGACAAAAAACTCCTGACTGTTTCGATTATTGAAGGTAGGAACTCTAAAGATCACCCTGGCTACAAATTGGGACTATTTATTCTTGCATTTACTAGTTTGAAACCATGCTTGTGAACTTCAGGACTACTAGGAAAACCCAGAGTACGAGTTATGATATAGGGTGGGGCAGAGCCGATTGACGATTTTGGAAGCGTTATAATTGATGAACCGTTCAACTTAGAAAAAAAACTCTTTAATGGGTTCAATTCAGTTTGAATTATAGTATTTATTGTTAATTTTTCGGAAATTATATCAGTTAAATGGCGGCCATAAGCAGCAATATAGGTACTAATGTAGCGTATTTTTGAAATTTTAAAACGCATTTTGGCACACTGCGATTGTTAAGGCCTGCATCTCTTGTCTGATTCGCTCCTTTAACCTAGCGCCGCAGTGCAGGATGGTTTCTTACAGCTTGGCGTTGTTGTCATTCGAGATGGGTGTCATCTCTTTGGCTTGGAAGTGTTTCGGCCGCATTGCAGGATGACTGTTAACGGTTGCCGGAAGATCAACAGCTGGATATTTTTCGTGATAGAGAAATAATTCTGATTGCAGATTCGTTCTCAGCGACCCCAAGTTTAGCCTAAAGGCTCAGAATGTCAACAATGTTTTTAAATAATTAAAAATCATCATGAAAAGTCATTAATATGGTAGTACACCACGTTTCTGGGAACTTTTTACTGGTGACTGGAGTTATTATTGACACACACAAATCAAAATAATCGTGAGAAAGAAAACAGCTGAACTCGAATAAGACCGCCACTCCATTGTTCTATTGTCTCGGCTGCTTGGCTGAGCCTGGCTGGAGGGATCAAATAACCGACTGGATTGATCTTTCGTCTGTCCGCTAGGCGGAACTACGCCGACCATTGCTGGGTGGAAGACGTTACTGCGGCCGCTCGCATTCCCACCAACGCTGCTATTATTTGCTGTCTCAGCGCCTAGTCCGAGTCAGACAAGCATCCAGCCTGCACTGCGGAGCTAGCTTTAGTTCTTCCAAGGTGTGTGGGCGATCTTTGAAAACTGTATTTTTGAGGTAACACGATAAAAAAGATCGCATATGCTTGAATCGGGTGAGCGTGCCGGCCACCTCAAGTCCACCCTTAGTGAGATAAGCCGCCCTGGGAACTCTTGTCTCAACACATTCATTGAAATGCGCCCTGTGTGGGCTGTAGCTTCATGATGCTGAACCATATTTCCACCAAGTCATGCTCTTCAGCAAGTTCTTCCAATTTGGGGCGCAGAAACGTTTGTAGCATTGTCACATAATGCTGTGAGGTTGTAATGCTATGTTGCACATTCTCAAAGAACTATGGCCAACGCTCACCCGATTTAAGCATATGCGATTTTTTTCTATGATATCAACTCAAAAATTAAGTTTTCAAAGATGTTTCATGATGATTTTTAATTATTTGAAAACATTGTTGACATTCTGAGCCTTCAGGCTAAACTTGGGGTCGCTGAGAACGAATCTGCAATCAGAATTTCTCTATCACAAAAAATACCAGCTTTTGATCTTCCGGCAACCGTTAACAGTCATCCTGCAATGCGGCCGAAACACTTCCAAGCCAGACACCCATCTCAAATGACAACAACGCCAAGCTGTGAGAAACCATCCTGCACTGCGGCGCTAGGTTAAAGGAGCGTTTCACAGAAGAGCCTTACCAATCGCAGTGTTCCAAAATGCGTTCTAAAACTTCAAAAGTACGCTACATCAGTGTATTGCTGCTTATGGCTGCCATTCAACTGATATAATTTCCAAACAATTAACAATAAAAACTATATTTTAAACTGAATTGAACCCATTAAAGATTTGTCTCCATGTTGAACGGTTCATTACTTATAGCCCTTCCAAACTCGTCAATCGGCTCTGCCCACCCTGTGTATTACATGCATCAACCTAAGAAACCTATTCGGCAACTTTTCAACTTCACGTGTGTGTTCTGTCTGATATGGATTCCAGACAACGGAGCAATACTCCAGCATGCTGCGAAAAAGATTGATGAAAAGAGTTCTTGAAGGTTCCTCACCTATAAATTCGGCCGTACTCCTCATGAATAAGCTAATCATACGATTAGCTCTGCAAACCATTATCATAAATGTGTTGTGAAAAGTTAAACGAGTGTCAAATACTACTGCCAGATAAAAGTACCCGAAATATGTCGTGACCAAATAAGGGTATTCAGATTTATATTAAATTTAGCCCTAAAGAAAAAAGACTAGTCCCAGATCTTCACAAATGCAGACTCTTGAATGGGGAATTTGATTGATTGTTTTATTGAAAGAAGTATAATTCTGCCCACGGGTGAAAATTAATTGTTAAGGTGCGCCGCGAACATGAGCAATGTTAATGAGTTTAAAGGTACATACAGATTTACGCGCCGCGAACGTGAGCAATTAACTTTTAATCAGCTGACTATATCTGTATTTTTACAGAAACGGTAAGATACAGATATAAAAAGCTTGGCATCAGCTGATTAAAAATGAATTGCTCATGTTCGCGGCGCGTAAATCTGTATGCACCTTTAAACTCATCAACATTCATACCTATAGTGAGGTCCACGTTATAATGGCAGTTTTCGATTGATGATGGTGTTGTTATCCTTGTCTATCATTCGACAAAGCAGATAGCGCTATCCTTTTCCAGCTCTGCAACGTTGACAGATCGTGTTTTAACAATGTAGAAATATAATTAACAATATAGCTAATCTCAATTATGAGAATTTATTATTTAATCATTGATTGAGTTGCTATCTGGCTGTCGAGCTGAGCGGTTGATTTTGGTTAGGCTCCGTTATCTCGGTTAGCCTATTGAGTTGCGTTCTGTGAGTTATTTGTTCTATGTTCTGTGCGAGACTGTAATGGTGCTTCCGTGTTAAGTTGAATTTAGTTAATAAATCGTGTGAATGTGGGTTCGCCAGGGAGTGATCAGGACATGATTTCCCAACAAATTTTAGAAAATTCTGATTCGCTAATACAGGAGAAATTGGATATTATAAAAAAGGAAATTCTATCATCAGTGAGCGAACTCAAAGTTATGGTTTACAACAAATTAACAAGTGCCTGTGAAAAAAATAAGGAACTCGAAAAACCTAATGCAAAGCTTTCGGCCGATATCATCCGACTTGAAAATCAATCTAGAAGGAACAATCTTATTTTCTTGAACAAAACTGTGAGAACAGGGAAAGAACTGAGTCCATTGTGGCAGATTTGATTGTCGGTAGGATGTAAGTGAATCTATGCTCCTACGATATCGAGAGGGCACAGGCTTGGACGACGTGGATACAATCGACCAATCATCCTTAAATTTCTCAGTTGGAAGAAGAAAATGAAGTGTTCAACGAGCTAGGCGCTCTAAATGATCAAATCAAATAATTTTTCATTCTGACAAAAAAACACAACTCAGTGAAATAAAGATATAAACTTCTATACAGTTAGTTCCTGTCAAAATAAAAGTACTACTTGCTAAATTATTCTCAATTTGTATGCAAGAAGGAGGTCAGTGAAAAAAGTTTTTAATGCTACATTCACACACACAATCACACATCTTTCTCTTTTAAATCTGTATGTGCAAAAAGGTAAAAAAAAAGTATTATAATAGAATGGGAATCAGATAATTACAGAAAAATAACTCTCAATAGTTTCAGGCAGACAACTAATAAGCCATCTTGATATTTGTTTTTTTCAAAAGTATTTTGTTCTCAATATTTCTTATATAATCAGGTAGATAGTTTGAGAATGTTGGTCCCAAAAAGACAAAGGATTTCTGTAAAAAGTGTTATACACCCTGGGGTGTCTAGCTAAATTTTCAACTACTCTTCTAGTTCTGTATACATTATCATTCTCGAACATTTGCCGACTTCGATTGCCTGATAAAATGCAAAAGGATGATAAGACTTTGAAAACATATTTATAGCGCAATGGCAAACAATTGAAAAATTGAAAGATAGGAAAAGAGTGTTCGATCCTGCTCACACCTTTCATACACCGTACTATGGCTTTTTGAAGCACAATTAGAGGTGCTAGATGGGTTTTGTAGGTGGATCCCAGCAACTAATGCCATAACTTAATTTGGAATCCACCAATTTCTCATTTGGAAGAAGAAAATGGAAGTGTTCAACGAACTATAGTGAGGTCCACGTTATAATGACAGTGAAGAAAGATAGGAGAAAAACGTTGCCAAGTCTCTCCATTTTGCCACTGACTGTACACAGCGTTACTCAATTCATCCCATTGAATTAATCTAATAATAATTATCATTTCCTTGATAAAATAATCAATTTAATGTCAAATTGATCAAGAAAATATTTTTTTTCATAATTTGATTCAAAAATTTGCTTTCATGACTGAGATCAGATTTTTATTTGTATACAAACCTGAAATGGCGGCTAATTTAAAAAGCTGTGATACAACAATCTGAATTTCAAAACAACAGAAATTGAGTTATTTGGTAGGTATTCTATTCCAATTTCCTTTAAAAATAATAGAAAAATATAAAATCCTATTTAAAAATAAGTAATTTCAATGGATTAATTCCGAAATAACTTTTCAATATTATTTATACCGGTACGAGTAGGTCTAACCTATACGGGTAGGCTAACTTAAGCATGGATGAAGTCTAGGATGGTTAGTTATCAACTTTTAAAATGTCATTTCAGGTATTTTAATTTGTGTTTCTCATAAGGTAATGTTTAAAAATCATTTCATTGTTTCAAAAATACATTTTAAATCAATTATACGACTTGTGTACTCAAGTATTTTGATAGAATGGAGAAAAAAGAAATGGCGGCTAAGAATATGGTTTGTTGAGTTTTGTACAGTCACTGTCAAAAGTAAATATAAAATACTCTGGCAAATAGACAACATTGCAAAGCGAGAGAGAGATATTGCTATCTGTTTTGTTGTATGATAGAAAAGGACAGCAACAGTATTGTCAATCGTACACTGCCATTATAACGTGGACCACACTATAGGCGCGCTAAATGGAACCCCGATTACAGTGTCAGAGGACTACGCAAAAGAAACTAGAAAGAGACGAACTAAAACCACTCATGCTGGAAGTCAGGGATGAATGCGTAGATTGGATAGACTTGTCGTTAACGGACATTCGTTTAGCTAAAGCGAATGGACTAATAAAGTGCAATCTTGTGATAAGGTTAATCTCAATATATCGCATCGATCACACATGAATAGTTCAATCATATCGGAAGAGAACCCATTATCCCAACCTTAGGACGAAAAGCAGACTGAGGTAGGTGGTATCCACACTGGATAACAACAGACTGTTGCCACCTATGTTGATGTAACGCGCTAGAGGCTGTCTGGGGACGAGGAAGCTGTTTCAGCTCAGGAACATCACACATCGAATTCGAATAAACAGTCGAGGAGCACGAGGACTGCGGGAGAAAAATCATCAAACCTTATACAGTGTTAAGCCAAGGAACTTCAACTAGAAGCCAAAAGAGGAATCAACAACTTGAAGATCCAAATGCATAGCTAGAAAAGTATATACACTCTTTTCCTATCTTTCAATACTTCAATTGTTTGCCATTGCGCTATGGATGTTTTCAAAGTCTTATCATCCTTTTACATTTTATCAGACAATCGAAGTCGACAAATGTTCGAGAATGATAATGTATATAGAACTAGAAGAGTAGTTGAAAATTTAGCTACACACCCCGGGGTGTATAACACTTTTTTTCAGAAATCCTTTGTCTTTTTGAGGCCAAAATTTTCCAACTATCTACCTGATTAAATAAGAAATATTGAGAACAAAATACTTTTGAAAAAACAAATATCAAAATGGCTTACTGGATTTCTGTCTCAAACTATTGAGAGTTTTTTCTGTAATTAACTGATTCCCATTCTATTATAATATTTCTTTCACATTTTTTGCACATACGAATTTGAAAGAGAAATATGTGTGATTGTGTGTGTGAATTTAGCATTAAAAACATTTTTCACTGACCTCCTACTTCCATACAAATTAAGAATAATACTTCTCTCACATTTTTGCACATACGAAATTGAAAGAGAAAGATGTGTGATTGTGTGTGTGAATTTAGCATTAAAAACATTTTTCACTGACCTCCTACTTGCATACAAATTGAGAATAATTTAGCAAATAGTATTTTTATTTTGACAGGAACTTACTGTACAGAAGTTTATATCTTTTTTTTGTCAAAATAAATGATTTGATTTGACATCATCCATATAACAGGTAACACAACATCATTTGACTCAATTTTCTGGAACTGCCATGGAATTAAAAATATTTTCAATCTTGATGGACTTCAATCCAAAGTGTTGAATAGTTTCAGTGTAATCGGTATTAGTGAAATTTGGTCACATTCAGAAAAAGATTTTACAAATATTTTTCCCAATCACAATAAATAATTCAGAGAATTTCTGTGAAGGAAAGTCATATAGGCAGATCAATCCAAAGTGTTGAATAGTTCCAGTGTAATCGCTATTAGTGAAACTTGGTCACATTCAGAAAAAGATTTTACAAATATTTTTCCCAATCACAATAAATAATTCAGAGAATTTCTGTGAAGGAAAGTCATATAGGCAGAGCTAAAGGAGGTCTCATACTAATGTGTAAAAAGATATATTCTTTTACTGTAATAGAAAATACAGATTCATATATCTTCGTGAAAGTGTCACTATCACAATTTACAGTTATTGTAGACAATTCAGTACACACATTTCTACAAAACAATAGGGACTTGATAATAAACTTTCCAGTAATTATTGGAGGAGAATTCAATATTACGTTGGGTGGAATGAATCAATGTTTGGATGATAATATACTCGCGTTGTCTAACTTATTACCGTTTCGGCAATCAGATGATAAAATTGTTGACACTTTTGAAAAAAAATTAGTAGTGAGCATGGATGAGAATCTTTTTATTCTATTGAATGGAATATCAAAATGCGACTCTCCTGACAATTATTTAATAATCGATTAATGTATTATCTTGACGAATATAATATACAGATGGAAATGACTGAGATATTGCAATTATTCAAATGCTAATGAATTAATTATTATTATTAAACGAAAATCCAAATTAAATGCTGTAATTCACCCAAAAGACTTCTGCTACTGCAAATATTGACAACTGGGTAAACAGCTAGATGGAAATTCGATGAGTGCTACTATTCAAAAATTATTTGTCAGCCCGGGAGTCGAACCCAGTACCTCCTAATTGCCGGTCAGGAATGCTCACCCTTTAATTAATCTCTATTAATATTTGCAGTAGCAGAAGTCTTCGGGGTGAATTACAGCATTTAATTTGGATTTTTGTTTAATAATAATAATAATTAATTCATTAGCATTTGAATAATTGCAATATCTCAGTAATTTCCATCTGTAGACTGGCTGGCCGCTATGACTTCGTATAAAATAAACGCTGCTATCTAGAGATTGTCAGTTTGCGGTAAGGGTAAGCATTCCTGACCGGCAATTAAGAGGTACTGGGTTCGACTCCCGGGCTGACAAATAATTTTTGAATAGTAGCGCTCATCGAATTTCAAGTTTCAAGTTTTATCTGTAAATAAAATCTGTAATGTAATGTAAATCTGTAAGTTTTATCTGTAAATTTCAATCTAGCTGTTTACCCTGCTGTCAATATTTGCAGTAGCAAAAGTCTTCGTGGTGAATTACTGCATTTAATTTGGATTTTCGTTAATAATAATAAAGAATATAATATAATTGATTATTTTAAACAAACATGATCAGATATACCGGTATCAGCTATCCTCTATGACAGTGGCAAGGCAGAAAACCGGCAAGCCTGTTCCCCAATATTTTTCCTCTGCCATTATAACGTGGACCTCACTATAATCCTTTATCAGTTCACTAATGTGAGACTCAACGTGATTCCGCAACGGAACAGATGGGTCAACTATCCTCCTATAGACCTTCAAGTAATCTGCAAACATAAGACATTCCGAGTGAAAAAGACAGCTAGGTAAATGATTCAACATGATGAACAATAATGGCCCTAAATCATTTCCCTGAGGGACACCTGAGGAGCTGATAAACGTAATTCAGTCGATTGCACAGATAATCTGAAACGGAATGTTTTGCAAGAGTTCTTTATTACAAAGGTCGATGAGGATGACCAACAATTGAATGCATAATTTATGCTAGAATGTGCACTACTCCACTATCTGATTGACGTCCAATCATGCTCGGGGCCAAGTGGAGGCAGCCATTTTCAACATAAATTCGTAGAGCTTGTTAAGGCGCGATTTTGGACTATCAAGCGAACAGAGTAAAAACTTGAGGGGTTTTCCTTCAAAACAAGACTAGATACAGCTCGGAATAAATTTTCAGTAATCATCCAAATTGGGAACCTCTTTTTGAATCACTCTGTATATTCAAAGTTAAGAGTCTGCCGAATTCAGCTATTAATTCGAAACTTGAACGAATGAATTCAATTTGAAACAAGATAAATGTGTTTTAATGAACCAATGTAAACCACTAGTATTCTTTGTAATGTCGTTGAGATTGGTATGCTCGGTCGTACTGGATGGCGCTGGGAGATAAAAGATCTAAAATAATGTAATTTGTGCGAGAAAAATAATAAAATGAACACACTTTTTTCTATGTATTTCACACGACTTATTAGTCGCTACTAATGAAATGGCATGTATTCATAATGCCATTTATGCTCCAACAATCTAAATGCCCAAAAGCACCTCTATACTTTTCAATATGATATCGGAAAGATGGTCTCTCATTCTAAACATGTCATGACTGTTATGAAAACTCTGGAATGACAGTGTATCAAATCTTGGGAAAAGGCAGTGATTTCGTTTTCTGTAGTTCAAGTACAGGGTGGCGCAAAGAAAACTACAGATTTTGAAATAGTGACTTATGTTGCAAGTCATCAAACTAGTAGAATACTAGAGGATGCCATTCCATTCATTATGCCATTTATGTTCCTACAGTGAAAATGTCTAAAGTACCTCTTTAATTTTTTGCGGATGATGCCGATCAAAATGTCTAAAGTACCTCGATCAAAATGTCTAAAGTACCTCGATCAAAATGTCTAAAGTACCTCTTTACTTTTTTGCGGATGATACCGATCAAAATGTCTAAAGTACCTCTTTACTTTTTTGCGGATGATACCGATCAAAATGTCTAAAGTACCTCGATCAAAATGTCTAAAGTACCTCTTTACTTTTTGCGGATGATGCCAGTCAAAATGTCTAAACTACCTCTTTACTTTTTTGCGGATGATGCCCACATGAGTGTTTTGCTTGTGCGTGGGTAATAGGAAGTGCGAGGGAATTCGAACCTGTGACCAGGTAGCACTAGCAGACTGAAGGGTGTAACGCCTTAGTTGTCTCGGCTATCCTGGCCGGCAAACTTTACTTATATAGATGCCATCGAAAATATGTGCTCATATTCGGTGTTCATAGCCTGATTTTGTGGATTACTAATGAAATGACATGTATTATTCATATAATTTATGATCCTTCAATGAAAATGTCCAAAAATGTTTCTTAACTTTTGAAGATGAGATAAGAAAGATATTGGTCTCATTCGGTGTTCACAGCCTGTTATGGGTGATGCAAGGAACGGGAATTTCCGGTCTTTCCCGCCAATACATTTATAAAACTAATAAATTACTAATGAAATGACATGTATTCATCATGTAATTTATGATTCTATAATTAAAATCTCCAATAGTGTTTTTGTTGACTTTTCAAGATGAGATAAGAAATGTTAGTTTTTAGGCTGTTAGTGCCTGCTAAGGAAGGCCTGAAAGTGTTACAAATCTTGGGGAATGGAGTGATTTTGTTTTAAATTATTTATTATTTCACGTATTCTAGGACGTGTACTGTGGACCTTGCCTAAGATATTTCCACAGGGATACGTTCATGATATCAAATGTTGTAATACCGTCAAAATATTCCTTTTATGGCAGTTTCATCACTATTTCTTTCATAAAATGCTTTCAACGCTATTTCAGGTTCCAAAACAGACCAATGTTTACAAAATAATAGTGTGTTCACATCAATTATTGTGTAAAATTTTGAACAACCAGCGACTCTTATGATAATAAATATATCTACTAACCAGAAGAGACTGGAGGTAACTGTAAACTCTAGGAACACTAAACACTCAAACCCTATCAATTATAATTGCTTTACTCCACATTACTAATATAATCAAAGAAGTGGGTGTATGAAGGAGATATGTGACAAAATATAAAGTTGTGCCTTTCCTCATGTTAAGTATTTGTACACAATGTGATAAATAAATAAATAAAATTCGAGAAAACTTGTGCATGAACGAGTTATGTGATACTGTCCTATGGGGCTGACACCTGTTCACTAGACCCTCTATTTACTGAAATATCATGTCAAAGAAGGAGGTGTCTTCAGGAGTATATGCTATATAGTGGATGAAGGAAGTATGGGACATAAACTTGCCTCATACTCGCACATTTCATGATATCAAACATATTTTCTTTGCTGAATGAAAGAGTTATGTTACATCAAGTTGATACTCATAAGTAGAGCCTAGTACTTACTAAGAGACATATTGCGCGATGTCTCAGGTTGTCTACGAGGCATGTCTATAGACAATCCTCGTCCACGGACCGGATGCGATGAAAATCGAAGTCGTTTGTCTCCCGACAGAAATGGTAGATTTCATTCAAAATTAAGATGTGTGCAGACTTATGCGCCATGGGAAATGGTAGATTTCATACAACGTTAAGAAGTGTGCAGACATATGCGTCATGAGAAATGGTGAATTTCATACTACTTTAAGATGTGTGCAGACTTATGCGTCATGAACACATGCCTTTCGCTTTTCATCAGCTGATGATAATTATTTTATATGTTTGATTTTAAGCACATCTGATGTGCTTATTTTATCTGTATTGTACAGTTAGATTATGCTACACGTTAGATATATGCGCAACATATGTTTTTCATTTTAGTATTTGGTGCAGAACTTGAGATTGTATAATCACTTGATGTAATTGCATTTTATATTAATGTATTTATAATCATCATCATAAATGTTTCTACATTTAATTTCTTATTTCCAATATTAATTTGTTTAGTTGTACTTCAAATTTTCTTTAATTATTCAAGTATTATTTCATTTCACTCATTTTTCATTTTAGTATTTGGTGCAGAACTTAAGATTGTATAATCACTTGATGTAATTGCATTTTATATTAATGTACTTATAATCATCATAAATGTTTCTACATTTAATTTCTTATTTCCAATATTAATTTGTTTAGTTGTACTTCAAATTTTCTTTGTTTTTCAAACGATTAATGTAATGGAAGCAAAATGGATCATCGATCTGTTGCTTCCACATATTCTTGTTTTCAATAAATAAATAAATAACATGTTGATAGTGTAGACGGCAATCAAATTTAGAGACAAGACGTCCCAGCTGTTTCAACTGTTTTTTTTTTAGTCTATCAAGTCCAGCTTCAGCGTGGTTTAATGCTTTTTAGCAGTCATAGCCAAGTTATACAATTAATAAGATTGTTGAAATAAATTTAAATTGAAAGGTGTGTAAAGAGGTGACCTCAAATTTAAAGAGAATTTTCAAGCTCCTTACTGTTTGTGTGATATGACGTTCCAGATTAGCTCCAGTGTGTTTCGACTGTTTTATTAGCTATGTGGGCTGAATATCATTCAACAGCTAGGGACCGTTTCATAAAAGTTACAAGTTTCATTGGTAAATTTTAACAGACTGATTATATAAACCGGGTGAAAAGAATTGGCGATGGATTCTATATATAAGTAGCGGAATTCGAAAGTAAACTTCACAATTCAAGAGCATCATTCAACAGGGAGCAAAAAAATACTCGAAGTGGATCATCCCCAAAAACGTCCGCTTTGTTTGCATTCAAATATCTGCAATTCCTGCTACCAGCCAATGAATACAGAAGTATTCACATTGAGTCTCCCATTTCTGTTGAGAAATCATAGACCTGCGATTTATGGTCATAATCGACGAGGATTGGTCTTTAGACATGTCTAGTAGTCAACCTGAGACACGTCTCTGAGATCTAAATCGCGCAAAATGTAGTGTGTACTAGGTTTCAAAGTGTTATATCACATTCTCAGAAATCTCGATCCATAAACCTGTAACAATGTAACCAACTGTATGACAATGTTCTGGTAACGCCCAGATTTATCGTTCCTCTGAAAGAATTGGGTCTACAATTCTTCAGGCCATAATCAGACACCAAACTCCGACATTATCTGTAGAATTATTCATTTTAGAAAGTAATAGTGTATCAGTTTTAAAGTTGTGCCAATTGCTGAAAAAATAATGGAAGGAAGACTGCGATGGTATGGCCATGTAAAGAGACGCCCACCCGAAAACATGACTGGAAAAGTGCTGGAGATAGAGTGACAGGGGCCAAGGCGCAGAGGCAGACCACGCCTAACATGGAGGGCACTAGTGCTTAGGGATATGAGACAATTGCAAATAACGCCAGAGACGACCCAAGATCGCAATCACTGGCGACTAAGATCCAGGAGAGCCGACCCCAAATAATGGGAAAAAAGCAAGGAAGAAGAAGAAGAAGAAGAATGTAATAGTGTATCATTTAAAATGTGTGGGCTTTCTGAGCTTAAATATATGTTGTTTCGGCTATTCAAGTTCTTATTTAGATGAATGTTTTTAGAGAACAAACGATTGTTCGTCACTAGACTTAAATTAACGTACACACTATGAAACCGTTTTAACTAGTGTAGTGTTTGTTCAAGTAGTGTGCAGTGAAAGAGCAGAGCAGTGATTGAGTGAATTTAGCTTCTATAGTGCAGTCAATAAGTGTCGCCATATATAACATATAATAATTCCACATATTAATTAAGCAATAGCAGTAAGAGTTTCTAATGAGAAATTCACTGTTCAATTTTTCAATTAGTATTTTAGGATAGAAAAATGTGTTGTTAAATATATGTTGTTTTTGCTATTCAAGCTCTTATTCTGAAGAATGTTTTTAGAGAACAAACGATTATTCGTCACTAGATTTAAATTAACGTACACACTATAAAAGGAGGAAACCGTTTGAACTAGTGTAGTGTTTGTTCAAGTAGTGTGCAGTGGAAGAGCAGAGCAGTGATTGAGTGAATCTAGCTTCTATAGTGCAGTCAATAAGTGTAGCCTACATATTAATTAAAGAGTTTGTAATAAGAAATTCACTGTTCAATTTTTCAATTAGTATTTTAGGATAGAAATATGTGTAATTCTGTTACATACCTCCTTTATACACTCTTCTACAATTATTGTTTAACGAAAATTAAAATTGTCATCAACTTATTCCGTCAATCAATCTGTTGGATTTTCGTTGATCAATATATATTATTTATTTATCATTCAACTTCAACTTCCTTTTAACACAACTTCCAGAAAGTTGAGCTTAAGCCCAAAGCGGTTTCAATTCTAATTTAAGCTATACGACAGTCCAAATGTAGCTAGGCTGAAAATAAATATTATATTGCATGCAATTGCACAAACACTAATAAGTTCTAGTGTGTTTGATTTTTTGTCTCAAAATTATACAGTTTCTTCAAAGTTTGAACTTTAATAGTTTACAATTGATTCAACTCATTTCAAAAGTATCTTGAAAAAATAATAAACTGTATTGGATTGTGATTGCAGTGTGTAATTAAAAAAATGTAAAAGTAACACACAGCCTAGCTACAAGTATTAAAGTTCAAACTATTATTTTTTCAAGATACTTTTGAAATGAGTTGAATCAATTGTAAACTATTAAAGTTCAAACTATTATTTTTTCAAGACACTTTTGAAATGAGTGAATCAATTGTAACTATTAAAGTTCAAACTATTATTTTTTCAAGATACTTTTGAAATGAGTTGAATCAATTGTAAACTATTAAAGTTCAAACTATTATTTTTTCAAGATACTTTTGAAATGAGTTGAATCAATTGTAAACTATTAAAGTTCAAACTATTATTTTTTCAAGATACTTTTGAAATGAGTTGAATCAATTGTAAACTATTAAAGTTCAAACTATTATTTTTTCAAGACACTTTTGAAATGAGTGAATCAATTGTAACTATTAAAGTTCAAACTATTATTTTTTCAAGATACTTTTGAAATGATTGAATCAATTGTAAACTATTAAAGTTCAAACTATTATTTTTTCAAGATAGTTTTGAAATGAGTTGAATCAATTGTAAACTATTAAAGTTCAAACTATTATTTTTTCAAGATACTTTTGAAATGAGTTGAATCAATTGTAAACTATTAAAGTTCAAACTATTATTTTTTCAAGACACTTTTGAAATGAGTTGAATCAATTGTAAACTATTAAAGTTCAAACTTTGAAGAAACTGTATAATTTTGAGACAAAAAATCAAACACACTAGAACTTATTAGTGTTTGTGCAATTGCATGCAATATAATATTTATTTTCAACCAAAATAATAATATTCTATTTAGTAGTGTTGCCTTATTAGTATTTCAATTTCATGAAGGCTTGAAAATGTTTCTAATTTCATAATTACTTGTACATTGTGTATATTTGAAATTGCAATAAGGAATATTTAAAGTACTCCGAAAACTTCTACTTGATTTTATATTATTTATAAGTTCTATAAAACCTATTCATTGTAGATTCGGTTCCAATTTGACAGTTGAATATTCTTTTTTTAGATTGAGTGCATTGCTTTCATATTTTTTTGTCAATTTTGGACATTCCACATCTTTCCTTCACAAATGGTTAGTTTCAAATAAATAAATAAATAAACAAATAAATATGATTTCATAGCCGTTAAATTCTTAGAACAATAGGCAAAGTCAAATATTGAATACAGTAAGACAAAAGCTAAAATCAAATTTTACAGCAACTGTACATACAAAATTACGTTACTGAGTCTTGAAAATAATACAGTACCTAAGTAAACTGTAAGTCAAATAAATATTACATGTGTGATGAGTGAATAAATGTATCATTACTCTAGACTGTGTATTCCAAATTAAGGTTTAAAGCAGTTTTAGGCGGATGCCTGTTGTTTTTACCTGTATTGTATCTATTGTCCATGAATAAATGAATACTAACTAGAGAGCTAACCTATGTGTTATATGTGATATTGAATGGGTGATATTGAAAGTATCTGTTAATTACAGTCATCTATTAGTCTATCAGTCTAATCTATTCAATTAGGTATCTAATACACTCACCCACTGATTGTAACATTGGTTGTAACATCTTCAGATCACGTTACATCGCCGCAAAAAATTCAGACTTAAAGATATATTTTGTCGGATTAGAGATTTATAAAAACATGCTAATTGAAGGTTATTTCATGCTTCAATACGAATCACTGAGCTTGTTTGTAGGTATCAAGTTCAAATAACCCTGTTATTGTTTTGCAGACAACTTGTGAGTAAAGAGTACATTGGGAATTGGAGTAGGAGGGAGGTTAGGTAAGCTGAATCAGGTTCGCGATGTTTTCAAGGAAAATTGACGGACTCTATTCCCTCTGATAAAAATAACAAATGATACAGATTCTCATTTTGTAGTATAAATGGTTATTTTATAATATGAAACTTGCCATTAAAATCGTCTTTAATGGAACAATTTAACAATATCACCCAAACGTTGTTGTTCAATGATTTCATTACTATAGTCTAGCCAATTCTAGTTTCAAGGCTACGTAAATTCAATATACAATCGAGGTCAAACATTAACCTAAAACTACAGAAAATCTACTCTAAATTAGTCAGACACTAATATCAACATTAAAATAAGCCGAATTTCGTTCGGCAGTGAAGGTTTGGTTGAAGTTTTGATAAGGATACAGTTTTCATAAAATTACTATTTTTTAACGTTAATTTATTGAGTCTCCTGTAATCTGAGGACCATGAGAATTTATTTCCTCGGATATACTGAACTCAGATAATGAAATACCTATAAATTCCACAAATGTCTAATATGATTTAAATCGAATATGATTTAAATTGATCTAAATGTCTAATTCCATAATGTCCTATTAGTATACGATATTTGGTTATGGAATGTTTAGAGTCTTATGTTGTTCCCAATTACAATCAGAATACATTTTATATTTACACATCTAGTATCTAGCCTAGTTTAAATTTATACTTGCTGGATTGATTCGAGAAAAATTACGTAACTTAGTTCTCAAAACTAAAACTCGCCACTGTAATAATCGAGATAAAAATGTACGCAATTATGCAAGGAATCACATGCAAATAATTAAAGTTACATACATTTGTTATCAAATTTCACTTACCTTGCTTATTAATCTTCTTACCTGATAACCTGGTGAGGATCATAATCTGCTATGAGGGTGTCTCCCCTCATAACAGATAAGAATGGCAAGGAAATCGATACCAGCTGAAAACCACATTCTAAAACCACTCGTAGACCGAATGAGTTCTAAAACATTGTTTTAATTCAACGCCAGTATCGATTTCCTTGCCCCAGGATACGAATAGTTGACAAATAAACTTTTCGCGAAATGATTACCTTGCAGAACGCTTGTCTCCGGACCGAGTGACCTTTGGCGTTCGCGTATTGATTTTTGAAATTCAGCTACAGCTCCCTCTTGCTTCAAAAAGTTGATTTAACATAGAGGATACTTCCGCTACGTTTATTGATCGAATGCAAATCAAATAAAATCTTTATTTGCCCCAAAAACATAATTACAATGACAAAAATGGTTATAATGGAAAAAGTAAAATACAATATAAAATGAAAAAGAAAAATACCATTAATAGGATAAATGCATAGAAGATGTGATTTCTTTGTATTCGAATACCTTTGTGATGAAATTCCTGAAGTTCGTTTCAAATACAATCTTACTTTCAATATATTACAGTATAAAAGCAATGTATTTGTAAATTATTCTTATTTAATACCAAAAATCATTTATTCAATTATTACTATTACTGGTGTTCTGCCCTAGGGCAGGTCTAAACATGATTCCTCCTTCTCCATTCCTCTCTGTCCTGTGCAATTCTCTTCATCTTGGAGTACTTTCCTTCCTCCCTGATATCATCCACCAACTTCACTCTTTTTCGTCCCAGCACCCTCCCTCCTTGCACAGTCCCTTCCATTGTCTCCACAAGTAGTCCGCCATGCCTCAGCAAGTGTCCCAGCCAGTTCAGCTTTCGTCTCCTTATCACTGCCATAATATTCCTTTCCTCTCCTACTCTACGCAGTACCTCCTCATTCCTTACTTTATCCATCCAGCTGATCCTCTCCATCCTCCTCCACACCCACATTTCAAAGGCCTCCAATCTCTTCTCTTCCTTTTCTCTTCTTCTCTTCGCTTTCTGAGAGTCCAGGTTTCCGCTCCATAGAGAGCCACGCTCCACACAAAACACTTAGTGGCCATCTTCTTCCGTAGTTCTATTTGCATTTTGCTACTCACCAATCTTCTTATATTTATTCAATAAATATCATTAAATTTTGTTTTATATAATTTAATTAATTGATTTATCAATTCATTTATTGTTCAAAATACGAATCATACAATGAACGTGATGTTTTAGTGAAATAAATATTCAATCAAATCTCGGATGGGAATAATGGAAAATGTTGGGAAATATTTTCATAAATCCGATAATATGTTACCTTTCAGAATTCACCAAAATTCAAATATATAGGCCACTGGAAAACAGTAGATCGTTTCCAAGAGATTAGTTAAAATATATGTAGGAATAGATTATCTGTGACAGAATAGATAATATATCAGGCTTCAAGCAATGTTAGATTACCGTTATAGCAGCTTGCTCAAAAACTTTTTCAAGATGAACAATTTATGCAAAATAGATGCACAGACAACATCTAGAAACTATGCGAAAATTTTGTAAACGTTCCACTATGTTTATATGTAATATAAACATAACGTGAACTAAACGTAAACTTTTCCACTAAAGTTACAACAACTAGAAATCTGTTTTTCCTAGGATGATACCCAAACGAGCTCTAGGCTTGTGCGTGGGTAATGAAACTGATGAGAGATGTGTGGATCCACCTAGTTATAGGTGGGTTGCGAACCACCAGGAAGAGACTTTTAAACTCAAAAATAAGTTTCCAATATCATGTGGTAATGGAGGAGCATGAATATAACGTTTCACTTATGTTTTTCCTTACTTTTAGATAATACTAGCAGGATACCCGTGCTCCGCAAGTGTCTATTTTAAAACGTGACAAACTGAGAACTTGACGTAATGAAATCTTGAAGAATTGAAAATAGGCCTATAACTATCGTCGGTTAATTAAAGCTCTATATGCAAAATTTCAAGTTAATCAGTTCAGACGTGATTATGCGTCAAACATAGTTTTCCTATCCCGTACGTGTATACGCCAGTTCTTTCCTTTATTATACGGTAGTATGGATTATACAAAAACCGATATATTAATAGTTGTAGCTTGAGTGGTAGAAGACACTTAACACAGTTCAGGATGAATCTTATTGTTACTTGATTATGTCACTAGAGGACATTTTGAGAATTGTACACGTTGAAGACACATTAACCTATTTTTTCATTTTTTGACATTTTTGAGTTATATATGCCTGGTTTCAAGACCACTTATTAAATCGAATATACCATTAAACCTATAGAAATCAATACAGTAAAACTCTAGGAACCGGGCATTCGTGAAAATGTTTTCATTAATCTATCTATATATTGTATAAAAGCGAAATGGCACTGATTCATTCACTCACTCACTCATTCACAATCAACAGAAATAAAAATCTACTGGATCAAATACGTTCAAATTTTGGCAGGTTTGTTCAGTTGGCCTTCTAGACAGGGGCGGCTCTTTTGGGACTCCAGGTACAGCCGGGCGTACCAAATTAGAAAATTGAAATAAAAAATAGTAAAAAATACTTAGAAAATAGTAATAAAATTGCTTCATTAAGGTATCTGTTGAATAGGAAAATATGAGCTGTTATTTTCGATTCCAAGATGGATTTTATCTGTTAATTGAGTGTGAATATAGTGTAGAACCAATATTTGATAAAAAAATTGTTTATTAGCATCAATATAAATGCTTGCAGTGTTGAGTTATTTTGAAAGTTGACTACGCATAGTATAATATGCCAGGTACAGCTCAATTCCAAAATCGACTTGCAGGCAGCACCTACTGCTCGGTTGCCATGACAACGGCTTTCACGCTACGTAGCTTCAGTGCGACTAGAAATGATGAGTCACAGGCAAGGTACTGCCCGATTCTTGAAGAGGGGATCTTGGCTGCCCTGGGTCTAAGCATGTGTTGAGCTAGTAGAGTGGTTACAACTAGCGAGCTCCCCAACACACATACGGTACTCTATTTTTTCTCTGCTTCTACAGTCCCCACTCCATGCTTGCGTCCACGCTTCACTTCTTAGTTGAGGTTATGTTACGATTGTTTTGAAAACGCGCGTGAATTCTTTTACGGTTTGGAAGTGATACGGTAAATAATTATTGTGATTTAAAGTGAGTTAGTAGTAAATATGCTTTAATGATCAACGTAATCATGGAACCTAAACATGACTTAGTGCTATCACTGATAGAAACTCCTTTCTGCAAGTGGAAAGAAGAGGACAAGAAAGATTTGTTAGCCTCCAAAAGACCACAACCAATTCTTGTGGCACAAAAATCGGCTGATGAAAGTGGTTCTCACCGAAGAAATTTTCAATTAATTTGGTATAAGTGTAACTCGTGGTTATGTGGGAGCTCATACCTAAATAAACTTTTTTGTTGGGACTGTCTGCTTGTTGGAGTGAAGCAAGGAACATGGAATTTTCGGGCTTCGATAATTTAACAAGTGCTAAGCAATCATTCCAGAAGCATGAAGGTTCTACAGAACATATCAAGAATGCTATTGGTTTGAAAAATCTTAGAAAAAATATGAACACAATTTCGAATGCATTGAATGAAAATTATCGTCTATTCATTTCTAGATTCAATGAAAATGTTAGACTGAACAGGATAGTGATGAAGTTACCGATTGATGTTGTTCTTTTTCTATCAAAACAGGAACTAGCATTTCGAGGCCACGACGAATCAAGTGAGTCCATAAATAAAGGCAATTTCAAAGAACTTTTAAATTTATCACTCCAAACAAGTCCATTTGAAACAAGACAACATTATGAGAAAATAAAAAATGTATTCAGTGGTGATTCAAAGACCATCCAAAATGAACTGTTATCCATTATTTCTGATCATCTACGAGATACTGTTGAAAATGAAATCATGAAGTGTGATTTTTTTCTGTTCAAGTGGATGACACCACAGACATCACACAAACATCGCAGTGTTCCGTTATACTGAGATTTGTATCAAAAAAAGGTAAAGTGACTGAGAGATTTTTAGGATTTTTTATGTTAGTTCAGACAGAACAGCTAATGCTTTATTTACACTACTGGACTCTACAATAAGGAAGTTTTCATACCCACAAAAACTAATAGCACAATGCTATGATGGTGCAAGTGTTATGTCTGGACATTTACGTGGACTTCAGGCGAAAGTTAAGGAATCTGCACCTCATGCAATTTTTATACACTGCCTTGCACATAGGTTGAATCTAGTTTTAAAACAGAGTATCAGCTGCGTCAAAGAATGTAGAGTATTTTTTTCCACAATATGTTCTGTGCCATCATTTTTTCATATGTCAGCTAAAAGAACGTACATTGCTGACTCAGTCATCATGAAACGCATACCATCGGGTATTGACACAAGATGGACATCACATGGCAAAGTGTTAAAAGTTGTTGTCGAAAACTGGGATGGGTTCAAAGAAATCTTCCAAAACATTATAGATGACCCAACATGTGACATTTTAGCTATTCAGCAGGCAAGGAGGCTATTGAAAGACTCCAATTCTTCCATTTTCACATTCCTGTCACACTTTTTCAATGACATTTTCCATGTCTGTGATATTTTATTCAAAGTGTTACAGAAAAAGAACTTGGACATTAATTTTTGTGCGAAACAAGTGGATTCAACAAAGAAAATCATGAGTGAAAAAATAAATGAAACCAGCTTTGAATGTTACTTTGAGCTAGCTGAAAAAAATCAGAAGTGAATCTGAAGAGAGTTGTGAGCTCAAAAGAAGAGTACAAACAGAAGTTGAAATTGCTATATTTTGAAATAATGGATCATATATCAATGGAAATCAATACTCGATACCAAGACATTGACAAAATCAACTTTCTTTGTCTGACTGATGCATCCAACTTCCAGAAGTTTGCTCAGGATTTCCCTCAGCAAGCTCTGGATAATTTGAAAAATACATATGGATCATTTTTCGATACCAACAGGCTGAAAAATGAACTTCTGTTCATCTATTCTGATGAAAACTATAGAGAAATCAGCCTAGAAAAATTGACACAGACATTTATTGAGAATGACACAAGAGAGGTTTTCAAAGAGGCATATAAACTTTTCTCACTAATTTTGACGATCCCATCAACCAGTTGTTCAGTGGAGCGATCATTCTCTTGCATGAAGAGAGTAAAAACCTATTTACGGAATTCCACACCAAGACCGTCTAAATGATCTAGCAGTCATTTCAATAGAGAAAGAACTTCTAAAAGAGCTTATGGACACCACACCATTCCATGAGGACATTATTGATAAGTTTGCTGCCATCAAAAACAGGAAACTGAATTTGGTCTACAAGAAATAACATAGATGGTGAGTTTTGATGACATTATATTTGGGCTGTACTAAGCATTTTACCCTGGAGCCGCCACTGCTTCTAGAAGCACACTAAGAACGGATTTAAAAAAATCCAAAGATACGCTTAAAATCTCCAATTTCCCAGCGTGTTTCTGGCAAAATTAGCAGTTTTCCGCTTATCTTTCTGTCTTTTCCCATCTCTTTCAAAAACTAATCTAATCAAAAAAATCGAATCAACAAATTTTCAAATTTAGTAAACAGGTTCATCTGAGGTTTTCAAATGTTGTATTGGGAGGGCTTTAACTCTTCACTACAAGAAAGATTTCAGTTTCATTTTCGACCGAAAATCAAGTGACGAAGCAGTGTGTGATTTCATAAACTTTACCTTTGGACAACATATCCGTTCTTTCAAAATGTTTGGAGAGAAATAGTACAGGCTCAGCCTAGTTTTTCCTCCAATGTCATAACTATATTATGATTATAGTGTTTTGTACAATGAATGAATACATAATTCAAATAGAACTGGGTGATTGAATCGAGCCTGAAAGTCTCTTTTGACGGAAGGAAGCAAGCTCAAATTAAAAATGCGGGCCTATAGTATTCATAATATTGTTGTAACCAGTGCTTAGTTTGTAAAATTGGAGGTTTCGGTACAGAGGAGGAACCAAGGGGTCTGGGGGGCTCGCCCCTCAGCCAAACTTCCGTGTTTCCGGGAAAATCGTAATTAAATTATGTAAATGCTATTCTTTAAAGAGGTAGGGTGGCTAGGGCTGATGGAGCGCAGAAGGCATTTCCTTCTGGTCTTAACTTACAAGCTTATTGTAAGAAATGATGGTCCTGGTATCTTCGAGACTCCTTCACACTCCTCGTTGACATTCAACCCAATTGGTCTAATCAACTCACACTCCAAATACCACTTCATCGAACTGCTATTTTCAACTCATTTTTCCTCACATCCGCTTGCCGAGTATGGAACTTCCCTGCCCCACCATCTAATCCAATCCAGTTCATTGGCTTGCTTCAAGAAGAATCTGTTCTAATAGCTATTTGATGGTGGCTAAGCTATTGTCGTGTATGTTCTAATCCAACCTACCATCTAATCCAATCCAATTCATTGGCTTGCTTCAAGAAGAATCTGTTCTAATAGCCATTTGATGGTGGCTAAGCTATTGTCGGTATGTTCTAATGTAAATTTCATTTCTTTGCGTTCCATTCATTATTATTCAGCTAAATATTCTCATTCTTATTTATATCTTTTTTTTTATTCAATCCTTAGCCTCTTTATTTTATCCAGCTCATTTAACTAACTAATTTGGCCGAGGTGCTGCCGGTCTAGAATAGCAGTCCTAGCGTCCCAATAACCCAAGGTGCTAGAGTGGTAGAACCCCACCGAAAAACCGGGTTCCTTAAATCCATAATCCTCTATATTCTACATTCTTACCCCTCACCTCGCCTTATCCTCCCACATGCACCTTTCATATTTTCCACTTCTCTCCAAACTCTGCCCATTTAATTCATTTCATGAATACCATCATCCCATCATTTGTATGAATTTCTACGAATGTTTTTAATTATGTATGATTATTGTATTTAATTAATTTAGAAGTGTTATTTTTGTTTGTATGTTATTATTAGTGTTTGCCATAGGTTTTGTCAGATCTGGCAATGTAAGATGTATTTAATAAATATCAAATCAAATTTTACCCTCTCCCTTTCAGAGGTACCAGTACGGCGTACCTTCAAAAATGAAGCCCTGGTTGTAACTTATCCAAATTGATATAACTAATGAATATGTTGTTATTTGTTTCAGATCAAGTACGGTGATCTATTACCAGCTGACGGTATTCTAATACAAAGCAATGATTTGAAAATAGATGAATCCTCGTTGACTGGAGAATCTGATCATGTCAAAAAAGGAGAAAGTTTTGACCCTATGGTGTTGTCAGGTAAGGGTTTTGAAATGCAGTTAAAATTTTACTTTTCTTGGCTCTTTGAAACATGCGAAAATATATCAAAATACTATTTATTAGAAATTGAATAATGATGAATCCGTAGCTTTTATTGAATCAGCATTCTCAGAATAATAGAATTGAACTTCATGTGAAATTTTCCTATAATACAATCAAACTGATAGGAAGTTTGTGTATGCATTGGTTATATAATATCTCATATTTTGTGGGAGATTATTACAATCATTATAGTTAAAAGCTTTATTCATCACTATAGTAGAGTAGGAACAGTTTAAAAACTAGTGAAAGGTTAAGAATAAAGAACAAAAGCTTCTTGAAAAGAATAGCAGATAGTTAATTTTGTACTTTTTATAGGAAATAGAGCTTGAAGAGCTTAAATAGGTGACAAACTTAACGATTATCAGTTACAGTTTCTTATCAGTTTGGTTGATTTATTGGCAAATAATTTATTCATAGATTTCAAAAATTTATAAGTGAATATATTGATTATTTCATGATAAATATCTTCCCTTGTATTGAAAACACAAAATGGTAGATCATAGTAGAAGGAAATTTCCTTTTTTTTTAAATCAATGATTATGCTTGTTGAAATAAGTCAATTTTTCTGACGCATCTCCGCATAATATGTCATGTGACTGGTTTGCTATAGATGATTCAGTCACAAGAATAAGGGAGCAAATCTTTGGTAAAAGCTGATCAAATATCAATGGCAATATTCCTGTAAATTAAAAAAAACTATTGAGTATCCCTATTAAAATGAATCAAAACTATGATAAAACCAAACTAATCAAATCTAACATGAATCAAATTGTATAACTGTGTGATGTCGCCCTAAAGTCAGCTATCGTCCCTGCAAACCTTAGTTTGCAGCACGGAGCTTTATGGCCAATGCTATTTCAATAGAACAATAGATTCTATCTAAAAGTCCTACGCTCTCGTTTATGCTCTTTCTCTAACACAATTATTCCACAGGCTCTGGATTCTGTGAAATAATTGTGTTAGAGAAATAGCACAGGCAGCGCTCTGTATGTGAGTATGCCTTCAGAAACATTTGACAGCGGCCAAACTTTACCACGTAGAATCAATTGACTTTTGGTACACCTGAACAGGTTACGCTAGGAAGACTACGCTCCATAAGACTAATGCTGGCTGCCCTGCAAAACAGATTACTACAGGTAACAGAGCGCACTCGCAGTAATCAACGCCCCTTGACCCCCGGTGCTATCGAACCCCCGTGTGATGACGCGCTAACATATTTGGTAGGGATGGGTATCGATACATCGATGTTTAAAAACATCGAGGTTTCAACATCAAACATCGATGTTTACTGTTCGATGTTTTCACTTATCGATGGTTTTACCTAGACATCGGTCATCCGATGTTTTTCCGGCTAATGGCGGCTAATTTAAAAAGCTGTGATACAACAATCTGAATTTCAAAACAACAGAGATTAAGTTATTTGGTAGGTATTCTATTCCAATTTCTTTTAAAAATAATAGGAAAATATAAATCCCATTTAAAAATAAGTAATTTCAATGGATTAATTCTGAAATAACTTTTCAATATTATTTATACCGGTATGAGTAGGTCTAACCTATACGTGTAGGCTAACTGAAGTATGGATGAAGTCTAGGATGGTTAGTTATCAACTTTTAAAATGTCATTTCAGGTATTTTAATTTGTGTTGCTCATGCGGTAATGTTTAAAAATCATTTCATTGTTTCAAAAATATATTTTAAATCAATTATACGACTTGTGTACTCAAGTATTCTGATAGAATGAAGAAAAAAAATGGCGGCTGAGAATTTTTTGTTCACTTTTGTACACTATGTACAATCACTGTCAAAAGTAAATATTAAATATTCTGGCAACTAGACAACATTGCAAAGCGAGAGATAGTGCTATCTGTTTTGTTGTATGTTAGAAAATGACAGCAACAGTATTGTCAATCATACACTGCCATTATAATGTGGACCTCACTATAGATGCTAGAATAGTGACAAAATATAATCAGCATCTTTGTCATGTTTAGTGTAGTATTCTGTTTATTGTTTTTCTTGCATATAGATCACTCTTGTGCAAGATTTCGCATAAGTTTTGACTTCCTGCAGATTGTTATTTTTATTTTTCAATCAGGCTCTCTGTATTTTTATGTGAGACTGTTGGATACTCTTGAAGATTTACAAAATTTCTGTGGACCGTGTCAAGGTTAGATACTCATTTAGAATTGAATAAGAGGTAAGATTCTTCGTTTCTTAGGAAGAAAGAATTGAGTAACAGCTGTGTACACTCAGTGGCAAAATGGAGAGACTTGGCAACGTTTTTCTCCTATCTTTCTCCACTGCCATTATAACGTGGACCTCACTATAGTCCGAAACAGATTTGAAAACAGATGCTGTGTCGCGAAGAGACTGCACTCCAGTCTTTAGTCTTTCAAAAAAAAAAAAAAAACGTTCATCGACTGGAGTCACAGTCTCTTATTGACGTGAGTCGCGTAAGTATGAGTAGTGCCTTGAGGTGCGTACAGGTATACGCGCCTCCAACACTCCCCGCGCACGCTCCGCACTCGCTCCAATCATGAGCGTTACGGGAGATGTTAGCTCTTCTCGCGTTCCACTCTTGCTCCCCGGTCGATCATCAATCGATCTGCCCGAGTAACGTTCGATTGCGGAGCAGAGCGAAAGTCTGTACGCACCTTTAGAGTTGTTTATGACTGAACCATCTATGTCTGTACGTGATGACGCACTAACATGTTAGAGTTGTTTCACAGGTACACATGTTATGGAAGGAAGCGGGAAGATGCTTGTCACGGCCGTCGGAGTCAATTCACAGGCAGGAATCATCTTCACACTGCTGGGAGCAGCCGTCGATGAGCACGAAGCTGAAATAAAACAGAAGAGGAAAGGTGAGTTCCGCATTTGATGCAATCAGCTACTCACAATTTCACCATTTCTCATGAGAAGAATTAAGGTATGTTGCATATCAGATTGGATTGACAGAATTGGACAACTGCATACATAGATTTGTATAAATACATAATGCATTATGTATTCTTTATTTCGTATCATTGAGAAATTGATATGAACTGCAATCAAGACAGCAGTTTCATAGAGAGAAACTTAATTATTTTTCTTTACACCACTGCACTGTGGTACCTGTGGTTTTCATACCACATACATAAATTATTATTTCTTCATAAAATATCGAGGTTATATTTCCTATAATTTATACCACAATCTACTGATATTTCCTATTGAGATATTTGAAATTGAAATATCGAGGTAATATCTCCCATACCCCAAACCACAATCAATGGATTTTCCTCTCTCACAAATTTTAAAGATTGCTTATTAACTTGACCTTTCTTTCCCAAGAGATCTGTTAAAATATCACCCTCGAATACCACTCAACAAGCAGAATTCCTAGTTGAATTTTAACCTTCCTATAGAATTTGAGATTGCTCGATTTTACTCGATAACTTTTGGCATGTTTATTATTAATTCTCGTTTCTAAACATTTTTACCCTTAAAACTAAATCAACTTTATCATTTGTATCTCTATTCAAATAAATGATGAATTTTGTTTGTTGGAGATAGCTCTATTCTCTCATCACAAATTCAATTGATAGATGCATCACACAAGTATATTTTGATGAGTGCAATATATTTCTATGAACGTTTTAGAAATTTTCAAATGTAAAACTCTGTTCAAATGAATATTTCACTTCAATCCCTTTACCCTGTCGTTTGAAATCATCCTCTTGAGCAGTTCACTGCTTTGTAAAATCAAACTTATTAAAACTGTCTTAATGGTATTGAATCGATGATAAAGTTCAATCACCCCTGCATGTTTTAGACTTATTTACTTAGGCCCGCACAAAGCTGTTAGTGGCATTTAACAACAGACAATAGTTGAAACATATGGAATGAGTGTACCTTATTTGATTGCAGTATTATGCATTTGTTGAAACATGTTCTGATTTTAATATTTCAATCTATTATTATGTTTCTAGTTTTAATGTAAAATAATAGAGGCTACGACAAGTAGATAGTAGTAGGTCATTCTGGCTTGAACACTCAACTTGCTTCCAGCAAAATATAATCTTAGCCAGCTGAGAAAATAAAAAAGTGCATCGTATAAATCAAAATGGAAATGTTATGTAAACAATCTGATACCAACTAGGTATATATTTTTAATTTTCGACACATATTTCTCATCTTGGAGCTGATTTATTGATGTTGTGCATTGAAGAGTTCAGATACTAATTCAATTACATGAATTAGAATTTGAAATATATTTTTGTTCTCATCAGCTACTTAGTTTTCTAGTATTACATTGGATAATCAATTCAGGCCTCTGTAAAATCATTTCTAACTGGTCACCCCAAAAATAATCTTTTAAAATGGCTCTTCATTTCTAATTTGTTCATCTAGTTCCATATGTGTCTTGTCGTACTAATTTTTATAAACATTTCGTGCAGTATATTCAGAAGGTTTTCTAGTATTAATGCATACTGATGTGGTCAATTCATCATATCATGAAAAATTTCCAGATATCCCTTAAGAGAAAAACCAATAATCTATTTCTCTATTGTCGATATTTGTTCAACTCAGAATGTCATGAACAGCATTTCCCTTCATTAAATAAATGTTATGAAATGTTTGTTGTATTCTTGCTCATCTAATTCAAGAAATGTCTAGAGCTATTGTAAATTATTAATATTTTTTATGAAACCGCAGATTCTAGTCACTTTTTGATGTATTTTTGTTTCTCAATTCATATTCTACGGTACGATTAGGCATTAAATTCCAGCATATAAATTATTTTAAAATCTATTGCTTGAAAAATCATATATTCATTCTTAAATGAGACATGTATTATCTTGGTTGACGAATACTGTAACAATTTACAAAAAAATACTATTGTAGTTGATAAATATATTTGGAAAAAATTATGTTTGTTGATAAATATAATATTTCCAAAATGAAATTTATTATTATTAGGCAGCTAAGTTCCAAATTTTCTACGTTGATCTCGAATGAAGTACCAAAGGGTTTAATACCCTTTACTAGAAAGAACTTACTTGAAAAACTCCCATTTGAAAATGTATGAACAGTACTGAATTTCTTTCTAATTTAACAGAATAGATGTCAATTACATTAGTCTAATAGCATATGCAAACAAATTTTCATCTGATTTTCTTTTTTCAATCCTATTTTTAAACGTTTTGATTGTCAGTTCAAAGGGAATGCAGAACTATTTGATTGAACAACATTCAATCTTTTTTCCGAGTTATTGATGTGATTTTCTATGTGTTTTTCTAAGTGTTTAATGTTTACACATTTCATCTACTTGGACGGTGTTGCCTGTATGTGTTTTCATGTCAGAATTCATTTAGAATAATGTCCTGAATAGGATAAAACCATCAATTGCTGATGAAACAACGTATATTCGTTTCCATCATTGCTTTATAATTTCAAATTAATTTGTGATTGAAGTTGTCTGTTGTCCTTGTTCAGAAGCAATTACTGTCTGTGGAATTTGTGCATACTTATTCTGTCTGTATTCGTATTTCATTCTGAGAACTGTGTTAATGAGTGTTCAGCTTAATTTTTTTCCTTATGCATGTTTCAAAACTGTGCTTCAAAACCATGCAATCAGATAATCATTGAACACCTTCACTCATACAATACTCGTCATCCTTCCTCGTCCAAGCAAATAATTACATCCATTGTATTAATATAACATCACAAAAACCTAACAAACTTAACTTGTGAAATTCATCATCAAAGTTAATGGAAACATCTTTCCATTGCTTAAAAATCTAACTAATATTCACAGTAGTAGTTTAAAAATAGTTAAAATTTATCCATTTGATTACAATAATCTTGTACACATCACAAGCTAACAAAAATTATTTATTAAATATAAATAAATATAAAATATAATAATAATAATAAAATTATTGTATTTTCTTATCGTTAAAATGATTGACCATCGTTTTCATTAGACATTGATCTGTAAAGTGAAAGGTTTTCTCGTTAACCTTATTTTCGTTAGGCCCCAACTATACGAGTGGTTTTTGCGCCGAATTAATTTAGCTCCTATAGTTTACCCCATAAGAGACAATGAATCTGGCTAACGTGCTAATAAAATTCAGCGCGTTTGAGACGCTCGTATAGTTTGGGCCTTATTCTTATAGTTTCAACATTACATAAATATTATTGTGATGCAATAAATAGAAGACGTGCTTCAGGATCCGATTTGGCTCTAATGTAGTGCACATGTTACTCGAGCCAAATAATGAACAAAAGACGAACGTATGAAGGTTAGATGACAAAAATGATTATCATTATAATTTGAAGCTCTGATTCAACTATGAATCAGATTGAACTACAATTTCGGTCAAACTTCAACTGAATCAATATCCATACCCCAATGATTATTCCATAACACATAAAGAATTAGAATATTGAAGTTTCTGTTATATAAATTATTCTAATTTATTGAATTTTAATGATGATAAGATTCAAGTTTGTTTGAATTCAGATAGTATCATAACGGCTGTTATCTTAATACAATTTTCATTTGAGAAGTGAGTTTATAACCAATCATGGAGATAATAAAATGACGTTTTAATATTATGATTGTATAACCATTTTATAATATGAATTAATCAATTTTTTATACTGGTTTTAAACTTTTATGTTGAAGTAATTGATTTATTTTATCCAATTAAAAACGTATACTTCTTGTTTCTTCTAACCTTGTTCATTTGTCATGAAAATTTAATTCAATATTTTATAATTTCAATAATTCCTTTTAACCATCTCAACAGCCAAAAAATAGTAATTATGAGTTTCTGGAATTGGCCTATCTTTAAATTTCCTAGTAACATAAAATAATAATATTTCGATCATCTTCTCCATCTTTAATTCATCTTCAGTAATTACATAATAACTAATAATTAATTAAAAATTCAATTTTATCATTCTCATACATTTCAAATCATTCACGTTTTATTCCATTTCTTCACACTTATGTGTCAACTTTTTAAACTGAGTTATTGAAATTGAGAATACAATTGATATTCTCAAGTTTGATTATTCATAAATATGTGCCATTTGTTTGTAAATATTTGAAAATGGCTTTTAGAATGTTGATTTTTTTCCAAACAAAAGTTGGAATGGCATTGTTCCTACTTTTGGTGAATGATATAAATATTTTACATTTGTAGTGAACAATATAAATGTATTTGCTTATAAATATTTTATACAACTCTGAGTTATTGTGGGAATAGTAGTGTTACTTGCTTATGAGACAGCGCGATCTGTATGCAGATGTTATTAATTGCTCCTAAATCGATAGAAGCAACTTTCCCGCTTTATTTCGGATGTTACTTTTCATTTTCATAAACGGTAGTTGCCACTGCTTTTTTCAAATACCGATGGATCACACCAGAATTCAATAGTTATTTTTCATTTTTTCTATATTTGTATTTCAGTGGCTCGATGGAAAATACTATGTATTTATTTTTGGCTAGTTGTTATTATTTTGTATTACATCTAGCACTACCCTGTGCCGGCTTGATTTCATTTCCACATAATACAATTTGGAGGTGTGTTTTCTGTATGTTTTTACTAATGCGTTTCCTTTTGCATGCGACCCCATCTCCAATCTCCACAGAAGCTAAAAAGCAGCGCAAGAAGAACAGTTCTACAGGTGACTTTTGTTTTTTATTATTTATTTTCATTTTTAGTTCATTTCATTTCCATTTTAAATCTACGGTTAACTGGAGGACTCTGCTCTGCTTATTTGAATGTGTAGAAATGGTTCATAGATAAATAGATGAATAGATAGATGAAAAGGCATGTAGACAGCACGTTTAATTGAAAATGTGACCACTAGACAAAACATTCTAGTTGAATTTTTATATTTTTCCTGTGTATCTTTTTTATTTTTTCAACTTCAGGGAAACATCGGAAAAAAGTTTCTATAATGTAAATACTGGGCTGTGGTAAGAATCGAAACACCTCAGAATCGCACTATAGCCCTGGGTGGGTCTTGGCTTCCTCCTTCACACGCCTCCACCCGTTCCGGTCATTCGCCATCCTTCTTCATCCACGATTCCCCATCCTATCCAGATCACCCTCCACATCCGGCAGCCACCTTCTCCTGGGTCTCCATCTTCTTACGCTGAAAATTTCACCCTCAAGCAATTTCCTGTTCTGCTCCAGACGTGTCCCAGACAGCTGATTCTCCGTGACTTGAAGCGAACTATATCATGGTTTTGGAGGATTATTTTTCTCTCTGTTACTTCTTATCCTCAATGTTTCTTCCAGCCGCACTGGACCAAAAATTCATCGGATGATTTTTCGTTCAAAGACTTCAAGATATATCTACTACAGTTGATGTCCATGCTTCACTGTCATATGTATCATCATATACTTTGTAATAATCTTTCTTCAGTGATACTTTCTTCGTTCGGTTGATTTGTGCTCTTCTTCTTACTCTTCTTTCTTCAATGTTCTTTATCTTCATCTCTCTTGTTTAAATATTCTGGTATGTAGCTCTTCTTATCTTAGCCTGTCCTATCTGTACCGTTCGTGACAAACACTCCAATTATTTGTTTCAATTCAAAAAAAATCAACAACTGAATCTCTGGAGAGGTTTCCCTACATTATTTCCAATCACACATGACCTATAAGTTATGTATCTATTAATTTTCGCAATTTTTAAATTCATGTGACAAGGTTTCCCAATTATTCAACATTTAACATTTTCAACAACATTATTCCTAGAAAGGTTTCCCTGTATATTTTTTAGCTCTCATTTCCAGTAAATTCGTAATTCATTTTACTCTTAGATTGAAATTCATATTTTTTCAAATGAATATGCTTATTTGCATATTTTTTATCTCTCATTGCCAATAAATTCGGAATTCATTTTACTCAAAAGTGCGTACCGATATACGCGCCGCGAACATGAGCAATTCACTTTTAATCAGCTGATTATATCTGTATTTTTACAGAAACGGTAAGATACAGATATAAAAAGCTTGGCATCAGCTGATTAAAAGTGAATTGCTAATGTTCGCGGTGTGTAAATCTGTACGCAACTTTAGATTTGTACAATACATAGAATTACAAATGAATAATTATTAGATTATCATTCATTCATAAGATTAATGATAATTTCCTTCTTCGAAGATTCCCTTCCATTTAACAATAAATATCATCTAAATTCCAGACTATGTACTTGAACAAGTTTAGACCCTATAATAAAAAATGAAAAACCTATTACTGTTAGTTTTAAAATTAAATCTGAGCAAAGTGAATTTTTAAGCCTCGAGTTTCTTTATTATTTGGTTTATTTCATTGTAATACACAAACTTATTTGTTACATGAATTAAAGTTACTTTGAATAAAAAAGGATAGTCTAGAGGATGATTATAATAGAAACATTTCTATTTTCTATGCTTTGAATAATTATGCAATTTTGTACCCATTCATAGCATAACAGAAGTTTAAATCATTTTGATACAGGTTCAGTCAATGGATGAATTGAAACAATTCAGATTTATTGGAGATCTAACAAGTTAGTCTAGTTACACACACGTCGATTTTCGAACGTACGTTTTTTTGCCAACCTTATCAATTCTATTAGATTAAACATAATTTGTCAAACAGATGATGTGCTCAACTGTTCCGTTTGATCTGGTAGATTTCATGAGGACGGCAAAAAACATTTGGTTATAAACATTTTCAGTTTTAAGAACATCCAAAAACCGATGCGTATGTAACTGGTTTTATTTTTTATTGATTAATAAATTACAATCAAATATTTAAATTCTGGTAAAAGACGAGTCTATTATATTGGATTTAACTGGATAAATATCACTCTCAATATTCCAAAAACAACTCATATTCATATGATAAGTTTTTGATCACAGTACAATCACATAGATACAACCACCTCGTCTTTCGGAGGAGACGATATCCCGTCGGTCCCGTCTACCTAAAAACGTAGTCGTCATCTCACCGTCGAATCCCTCTCTCACTCATTACCCACGCACAAGCCTTGGAGCTTATGTGGGTATCACCCTCAGTATTTTTTCTCAAACATATTGTATGTGAAAACCCTATTACTATTTGTTGTATGGATTACTGAAATTATTGAAGCATTACTTATAGATGTAAGTCAATGGCTTCCTTATCATGTCGAGTAATCTATCTCTTTTTATTTCTAAGTGTTATAATTAGCCGATTGCTAACATGTCATAAGCTATTGTACTTGATGTGTTTTCATTAATTTTATTACTATAGATGTTTATGAATGTAGTGTTTTTTAAATGGTCTGATCGATGTATCATCTCAACTCATCTTCACAACATGATGAGGTCTTTAGAGCATCACTAAAGGTTCAAGTGAAAAAATAAATCTTGGGGAAACATAATTCCCCAGATTGAACATTTCTCTTCAATACCCTATCCATGTATTCATTATTTTTTCTAAAAAAGAAATAGATGGAAGGTTCGTTTTTCAAATGAATATGACTTTCCTATAGTTATCTTCACATTTGATCTCATGAAAGGGAAACTTATTCTATTGAACGTGAAATTTGAACTAGTTGAGCTCTAGATTCCTCATCTCCATAAATATTCAGTGTATTCATTTTATTCTTTTTACCTTTGAGAATGCAAGCATTTTATCTGCACTAGTAGATGTGAAGTCTAATCATAAGTCCTGCATTTTCTTTAAAAAAAATTAATAATGTTGTTTAGAAATGAATGAAAACTAAAAACAATTCTAACAACAGATTTGAGTTTAATTGGTTAATTTTTTAGTATCAATTAATACATTAATATCCCAATTTAAAAATACATAAAACTGAATTGAATTTTGAAATGCTATTTCATTCAATACACTCAATTTATATTAGTTTATTTATCTAAACAACCAATTCATAAAATTCTCTATTGTTAAGTCAAATCCCTTGTCAAATACTTAAAAATTATTGTTTTGCCTACACAAAAATTATACTAAGAAAATTTTATTTTCTAGGATAGAACGACTTACATCTTATTCAGTTCGAACACATTAATTCTTCTACTAGCTAAAAGGAAGATATGTTGAGTATGACATGTTGTTATATTAGGACTTACGAGTACATTTTATGTGCATATTTGTTCATATCGATCTTGATCTTATTCAAAAAAGGTCAATATTTTTAATATAATGAAATCAAGCTAGTGAATAACTAGTACCAAACTATGCTACTCGAATCGAATTTTGGTAGTAGAAAATAAAAATTAAAACATTTTTGTATTGTAAATACAAATGTATGTAATGAAATGCAGTAATACAAAAATGTATTACTACAAAACAAAATACCCAAACTATATTACTGATTGATCATGAGTTGAGTGGGAGAATAAATTCATATTTTTAGTGTAAAATTGTTCAAGTACTCCCATACTCAGATCCAGTTTATTTGAAAATGTTTAGTCTTATCAACTTTTCAATATCTAATCAGAGCAGTGGCTCCCAACATTTTATGTATGGCGATGCATCTTGCTTCGTCGCCCTTTAACCTCCTCACGCCTTAACCCGTCTCTCAAACGGATTGGAATAGCTTTGATGGAGACAGTCTCAGAAAAGGCTGGAGAAAATGTTAACAAAATACTGGGAAATGGTCAATTATATGAATGATTTTGAAACACTTCTGAATTAGAAGTGATTCTGAATTGAGAAGAAAATTTCAAAACACTTTTTCATTAAACGTACCTGTCGATTCTCCAGTGTTTAGGTTCAGTTGATTCTTAGATCTGGTGATTCTCATCAATCTATGGCTCATATATAGTTGATAACTCAATGGAATTGAAACAAATTAGATCTATGGTTGCTTTGATTAGTTAACTTACTACTTAAGTTCGTGATGTTCGCCATGATTAGCAATGTATAATCTAAATTGAACTCATATTAATCTATTGATTCATATCTAGTCACTTGATAAAATTGGAACAATTAATAATTGAAACATTGTTTAAAATGTTGAAACAAATTGAATTTATGGGAGCTCTAATAAGTTTTTAGGTGCAACCTAACCTAACTCTACAATGTTCGCGATGTACAATAGAGATTGCTGTTGGAGTATAAAAGATGAAAAACAAATCCGTGAAACCTCACACAGGTTCAGAATTTATATCAATCTATTGATTCATTCCTAGTTTATGAATCAATGAAATTTTGATTTATGAGCCAAAGCTTGTGTTTATTGTGTAATGTCCTTACAATGTTGCAATGTAGGCTAGTTATAATTTATAATTGAAACTGAAGTTAAAAAAATCATTATCCAGGTAATGACTGGATGAAATTGAGACAAATCTTAAGATCAAAGATTCCAAAAATAAAATTTTGAGTTAAATTTTTTGAAGCCAAAATTGAGATTTTCAGCTCAAAGTTCTTGAGACTAAAATTGAGTTCAAAGTTTTTGAGACCAAATTTGAAATTTTGACATCAAAGTTCTGAGACCAAAATTTAAATTTATGGAAGATTTGGTAAATTGTGTTGCACTTACAATGTTTGCAACGTATAATTGAAACTTAAATTGAAATTGAAATTAGGGGCAGGAGCTCAAGCGGCAGCTGCTAGCACGGAAAACCATGCGACAATTTCGGCGACTGACGGAGCGGCTGCAGCTGAAGCAGCGGCTGAAACCGGAGCATCCGGTGGAGAAGGAGGAGGAGGAAGTGGAGGAGGAGGCGACGACCATAAAAAGGAGAAATCTGTACTTCAAGCCAAGTTGACGAAACTCGCTATTCAAATTGGTTATGCAGGTAATTGTTGTCAAATTTGAAAAGTCTGGTGTGATAAGAATAGATAAATTGATTTTCACATTTATAAAATAATATGAGTGTTTTGTTTTGTCTACAAGACATTTTAAAAAGTCTTGAAGACTTGGTGCCGTTTGCTCAAAAGCCGATTAAATTTTAACCGTAATTTATTCCACGAGAACCAATCAGAGATGCCGTCTTTTCAAAAACGCCTTCACCGATTGGTTCTCCTAAAGTTAATCACGGTTAAAATTTAACCGGCTTTTGTACAACCGGGTCATTGTCTAAAAGACATTCCTGGTGTGATAAATTGCTAGATAAATTGTTTACTACATTTATAAAATGAGTCAAGAAGTGTTTTGTTTTGTCTACAAGGTTCATCCCTCATCACCAGTTCCCTTGAAGAGAGGTGTACGAATTGAAATTGAAGTGTTGCATGTTTATTATTTCAATATAAATAAAAATAATATAGTATAATAATATATAATATAAAATAAAATATATAATATAAATAATAAGTGTAATCTAAGTACACGTTTTAAAATTGTTTAGTCACATCAAGTCATTTGTAGCCATCAAGTGTGTCAAGTCATCATATAGCCAGCCGAAACATGTTTTGACTAAACAATTTTAAAAAGGGTACTTATAAAAAAAAGTATTTTTATTTATATACAATATTAGTCTTAAAGAAAAGACAATTATCATTTCAAGTTTGTTGTTTTTGAGCAGTTAAAATATGCACCCATGAAGATTGATAACTACATTCTATGTACAGAGAAAACTGTTCTCTGTTCATATTGGACAAATATGTAACATTTTATAAGGATTGAAATTATGAATCCATAATGATTGAAACCAACATTCTATTTAAAAAGAAAACTTGAGTTTAGGCATTCCACCAGTTACGGTTTTGTAATTCTTGATACTTGATTTTATATTATTGATATTTCTGGTACTTTCTGATACGGGTTGTGACATTTTCTGATGTTTACATTCTCTATCTCATTTGTATCTGTTATTGACATTCTCTATCTCATTTATATATGATATTGACAACTCTATCTCATTTGTATCTGATATTGACATTCTCCATCTCATTTGTATCTGATATTGACATTATTTATCTCATTTGTATCTGATATTGACATTCTCTATCTCATTTATATATGATATTGACAACTCTATCTCATTTGTATCTGATATTGACATTCTCCATCTCATTTGTATCTGATATTGACATTCTCTATCTCATTTGTATCTGATATTGACATTCTCTGTCTCACTTGTTCCAGGATCAACAATCGCCGTTCTCACTGTTGTTATTTTGGTTATTCAATTTTGTGTAAGGACATTCGTTATAGACCAGAAGCCATGGTCGAATAGGTACGCCAATGAATTCGTTCGCCATTTAATCATTGGTGTGACCGTACTCGTAGTTGCTGTTCCAGAAGGCTTGCCACTTGCCGTCACGTTATCTCTTGCCTATTCTGTAAAAGTGAGTATTCTATATGTTTTCCAAATAACATTAAAAATACTCATCTATTTCACTATCCATTAAGAACTGCAAGTAATAATCAGTTTTGAACTATTTTCAACGTCACTACAGTCTATTTTTTTAATATTAGTTATTAAAACCAGTACTCATATGTGGAGCACTTTCGGGTTTTTAAATCCATTTAAAAATGGATTTTAATCAGTGCAATGGATTGAGCAGTGTTGAAAATGGATTGAAAAAATCCGAAGGCGCTCCTGAAAAGTGTAACTGAGTAGAAGTAAGTTCTAAGCTTCATGAAAGTAGATAGCATTCATTCAATCATGTACAATTACAGTTATTCTACTTATAGAAGAAGGCCCAAAATTGTCCCTTTTCAAATTTATACTGTACCACTGTCCGAATCAAAATTCAGGTTAGGTAATTATTTTCCTTACAAGATTACTTTTACTTGGGAGGGAAATGCGCAGCAGAGAAGGCATACAGAGGTAGGGATACAACGGCGGTCATGTTGCCGTTCTGAACCGGTCAGCATTCTCCAATTTCCAGTGAGTATTCATGCGCTCATGTTAAACTTACGGAGTCTCCTCTTAAAGCCTTCAGTCGACTCACTCTAATCGACAAATTGGCAACTGCGCTTCTACCTATGACTATTCATCTCAGTAATTGGCTGATCTCTCTCCATTTGGTAGGGAGTTAGTGGGAAGGATACTTCGAATATTCTTTCCGAAGAATGGACATTGATATGTCCAAAGCTCCGCCAATTTATGTAGAAATAGAAATATATTTATTAGCCGATAAATACTTAAAATAGTAAAGTGGGCCATGTCACATATAAACATCTCAATATAAAAAATACAGGTTACAACATACCTATAAACATCAATCAATAATCAGTCAGCTTGGAAGAAATTATTAACAATATCAAAAGTGAGATCAAAGAACTCTTCAACACTGTACAGTGGGTTCTCTGACAGCATCCTTTCCACATTTGTTTTGAAAACAGATATATTCAGATTCCTGGAATACAGCGGTAATCTATTGAAAGCTCTTATTGATAGAACGTCAGATTGATACTGCAACTTTCTCAATCTTACATAGGGAACATCCAAATAATTACTCTGTCTAGTGTCGTGCTTATGCATTTCTGATCTACACTTCAAAGTATGCAACTCATTTTTTGTAGATGCATAACAATATAATCTATTTTATCTATAGTTATTACAAATTGTTTTTTTCATATCATATACAGCTCAATAATTATTTTATTAATTTATATTTTGTAAATACATCTATAATTTTGCTGTATTGTAAGCTATTGTATATAAGTGTATAAGCCAGTATATATTGTAATCTACATAAATAAAGTACTCAATCAATCAATCAGTCAGTCCATTTCTTTGCGCCGCATATCCCTCCAAGTCAAAAATTATTTTGTACCTAGTATAAACATTAAAACTGTTACATTGACATACATATTACTAGTTATTTATTCTTACAATATGTACATCATCAAAATGATGGGGAGAGGAAAAATAAGGTAACCTTTTGCTATTCCTCTCCCAAATTTAGATGAGGTTACACAGATGAGTTTTAGTCTTTACTTCTTCATTTCACAAAATTTTCAGTCCTAAAATATTTTCACAAAGAATATGATTTAAAATTTTATTATAATATCAAGCTCTAAATTTTCTTTAAAATTTAATTTGAATTAAATTTTTATTGTAGAGAATAAGAAAACGTCGTAAGGAAACAATTGAAAGACTTGTGGAATACAAATATATAATCTTTGAATTATGGAATGAATTCAGTGTAAGAAGTAAATGATAGAAATAAGTGTTGTATATATTATTGCGGATCTATGCAACACTTGTTTGCATGAAGTTGAGCAATCAGCTTCAAACATTGGGATATTGGTAGATAGATACAATATCATTCTCAATTATGAATGATTGGGAAAGAAACAACAGGCTCAAAGCCCAAAACTGTTTCTTTCCCAAATTTGGATAGAAATTGTCCAAAAAATGTTATGTTTATCACTTCATAATTCAAGAATAAAAATACTTTTCACTTCATATTGCTAAATAACTTCTGTTTTATTGCAGAAAATGATGAAAGACAACAACCTTGTAAGACATCTTGATGCTTGCGAAACGATGGGAAACGCCACTGCCATTTGTTCCGACAAAACTGGAACATTGACCACTAATAGGTTAGTTTAATATATTTTCTATAATATTAAATCCAAATATTGGTTTAATTTACAATTAGATATATACCGGCTGATTCAAAAAGGACTTTACAACTTTGAAAATTTATGTAAATCTTATTAAACAAGGTTCAGAGCTGGTTTTGGTGTTGTTTTAAACGAAAACACTTCAATTTCTTTTACCTTAAACTAAAGATTTTCTATGTGACTTTCGTTGGTTATCCTGCAGACATCCCATCGATAGTCGATTTCTTCCCAGACTCGCACTAGCATTTCAGGTGTAACTTGCTCAACAGCAGCGTAAATCCTTGCTCCAAGTTCAGGTAGAGTGGCTGGCAAAGGAGGTACATACACCATATCTTTTATGAAACCCCTTCAAGAAAAAATCCAGCGGTGTTGCCTGGGGAACGAGGGGCCATGCAATTTGCGCATTACGGCCAATCCACTGATTTGGAAAGCGGTCATTAGGAAAATCCCGGTCGTCAGTCAGATAGTGTGGTGGTGCGCCTACTTGCATAAAGAAAAGTTTAGGTAGAGTGGCTGGCAAAAGAGGTACATAAACCATAATTATATTTTATGAAACCCCTCAAGAAAAAATCCAGCGGTGTTAGTCTGGGGAACGAGGAGAATTAAACATTTAATTCTCGGTCATCCTCATCGATCTGTGTTATCAAACATTTTTGCAACATATCAAGGTACACTATGCCGTTTTTCAAATCAAAACACACAGCTAGCACGCTCGGGTCCAGTGAAGGCAGCCATCTTTGACGTAACTGCCGCTAGCGCTTGTGCGTCGCGACCAGGCACTAGTGGACTACGCGAGTCAAAACTTGGAGTGTTTTCCTTTAAAACAACACCGAAACCAGCTGTGTACCTTGTTTAATAAGATTTATATGAATTTTCAAAGTTGTAGAGTCCTTTTTTAATCACCCGGTGTAATCATGGAAACTTGAAGGATACACTCTGAAAGATTAGCAGACCTCTTAATCGTTGGTGAAAATGTTTGCAATCAGCTTTTATTTGTGTTAATATAGAGTGATCGAATGTCACGCAACACAGAGGATATTTCCAAGAATTTAACACTTTTGAGGTTTAAGACACGTAATACATTAGGCCAGCAGTCTCGGCCACCAGTGAGTCACCTCAGAACAACCATTCGCGGCCGAAAGACACCAGCCGGCCGTCAAAATCTATTGCCCAAGATGGTGACCATAGTGTAATGAGCGCATAAGATCTAATGCCCCTTGACGCTATAAGAACTATAGTCTATCCAAACTTCCATGAGCCCTGGAAGATTAAGCCGACCCTCACTCTCTCATGCGCAGGCACACACGCCCGGCCTACCTGCGCCATTGATATAATATGTATACTATGTAGTATATATAGATTCTATATATCGATGACCTGCGCTAATGGGTCTTCTATGAATGAGTATGTATATATGCCTGAGCTATCACTCAGCTATTTATTCACACACACAAAAGGAGGCTGCGCTTGTGGGTGTGAGTAGTAGGAGAGGGTCGGCCTAATCCTTCAGAGCTCATGCCTGTTTGGACAGAGTATAATACGCTCGGACACTTCACGACCCACTAGTGGCCCGATGAAAAGGACGAGTTCAACACTCTAAGGGCCATGCCATACGAAGTATTTTTCAAGCGTTTTCAGACGGCGTTTTTAGAGCCGGCAGGGCAGGAAGCTCTCCGATTGACTGATTATCAACTGATTTCCGAACGCCAACCCAACAGCCAATCGAAGAGCTTCCCTTCCTGCCGACTCTAAAAACTCCGCCTGAAAACGCTTCGTATGGCTTGGCCCTGGATACTTTTAAGGTTTGGGTCGATTGTATCATAGTATAGCGCGTTGGTAGTATTGTATCAATAGACCAGAATAATTGTTGGGTGGATTTCTCGAGTTTTTCAACGAATAAGTATATCAATCACAAACTCAATTACTTATTACTCATTCATTGATAAAACTTCAAATATGGAGAATACGTTGCCTCAAAACAGCCCAAATAATCTCAATAACCATTGGGTAATCAAATGATTTATAGTGTGGTCCACCTTATAATGGCAGTGGATGAAGAGAGAAGAATAGCGATGCCGGTTCTCTGCATTAATTAATTATATTTCTACACTGTCAAAAACATAATTGTCATCGTTGTGGACCTAGAAAAGGATAGTAACACCGGCTTTGTCAAATGATAGACAAGGATAGCAAAACCAAAGTTGATCGAATACTGTCATTATAACGTGGACCTCACTATAGTCATTTCATTACAAGTAAGTAATCTAGTTATAGAATATTCTAAACGTATTCACTCCTCTTATTATTGTGTTTTATTCTTATCATGTACAGAAACGAAATCATGCAGGTAATAAAATCTTCTTCAGAAAATGCTAATCCTTTATTCCTGTTGACTCATCATAGTCCTAAACTTTCTAAGAAGTTTCTGAATAAATTGAAACCCATGCGCTTTTGAGTGGATCAACGAAACCAAAAATAATTAACTTAGTAATAATTATTATTATTATAACTAACTATATAGTTATGTCTTAACTACTAGACTGTTTTTATCCATAATTTTGTAATCTTATCCAAGTATTTGTAATGTTCTGAATGATGTTGACTGATGATTATTTATTATTTTACAGGATGACTGTTGTGCAGTCGTATATTTGTGAAGTACTTTGCAAAACTACTCCAAGGTTTGCTAACATTCCTCCGAATGTTGGTAACCTGCTTATCCAGGCTATCTCTATTAATTCCGCTTATACGTCACGTGTTATGGTGAGTTATCTGCTGTTTGATCAGCCATCTATTTTATTTCTGTAAATTTTCAATTTTAAGTCCAACTAATGTACTGGAATCCAATGATTATTGAATTTATTAGACCCGTTAAAGATCGTAAAGTGACATGTCAACTATCACAAATAGTGATTGTGATTCAGAAATATTTATGAATGATTATCACTACATCTCTCCAGAGATGTAAATATAAAGTTTATAAAGTTAAAGTAATCGATTGATTGATCGAATTGACTTCAGTGATTATTTTGAATGAATGAATGAATTTACTTGTCAGGAATTAATAATTTGATTGTATGGTAAGAGATGTTGTGGTATGCCTTCATAATTGAAAGAATAAGACATCAGCGTCTTATTCTTTCAATGTCAGAAATTAATTATTAATTTATTCTATTGGTTTGTTTGCAGGCTCCAGAAGAAGCATCCGAGCTTCCAAAGCAAGTAGGTAATAAGACAGAGTGCGCGCTGCTTGGGTTTGTACAAGGCCTAGGAAAGAACTACCAGACAATCCGAGATGATATGCCCGAAGAAATGTTCACTCGCGTCTACACGTTCAACTCCGTGCGAAAATCGATGAGTACCGTGGTTCCTCGACAGGGTGGCGGATACCGACTATTTACCAAGGGTGCCTCAGAAATTGTTCTAAAGAAGTAGGTATCAATTCGGTCAACTTATCTGAAATCTGTAATCGTTTGTCAAATATTTTCCAATAAGTTAGTAAAATCTGGTCATCCTTTTCATTTATCAGAGAAGTATCAAATCAAATCAAAATCATCTATTTCTTTAGAAAATAATACAAAAAACAATACATAATATGAAATAAAATTATCAGTAGTTCTAATTATATTGAAGTATTTCTCAATTCCTTAGAAAAAGTACTTAAGAAGTGGCTATTTTTGATGATGTCCTCATGAGCCCTAGGCTTGTGCGCGGGTAATGTGATGGATAATGATGAGATATGAGTGGACCTACAGCTTTTGGTGGGTTTTTTACCCCCGGGAAGGGATTTTTAATCTCAAGGAGTGAGGTATTTGGAGTAGTTCGGCTCTTGAAGTGGTATCCCTCACAACGGGAGTAGCAGGCGCATAGAGCTTAACTTATCTTATCGATAGCTTATCAGCGCGACCACAAACCAAATTGCTTCCAATTCTGAAGTTTCAATTCAGTTTATATTTACTTCTTTGGAATAAATAATTTGGATCTAAACGTTTCACTTATTAGTGAAGTCGGAATGTTGTGATTCATCCCTCTCAAAACAAATTGTACTTTCACATTGTACCTAACAAAAATTTTACTTTCTCACATTGCATTTTATTATATTATAGCTGTTCCAACTTTGATTATAACTTGAAGTGATCTTCATAAATTCATATCACCAATTTTGTTGGAGTATTATTACAAGTGTACAATAAATTTTCCTAGTCAATTACTAGTTACGATTACTGATGTCAATCAATCAATCAATCAAGAATCTTCTTTATTCCACAATACAGCAAGTACAAACATGATAAATAATATGAAATATAAAATACAAATTATTTAGTACTTAGATTAGGGTTTCATATTATACATTACGGAATGAGCCTACATGGGCACTGTGGCCTGTGCGTAGACTCGAGTTAGTCAGTCGGTATTCTATATCAGTGTAAATCCATCCTCTCCAATTCTGTTGGAGTATTGAAAATATACAATAACTTTTCCCTGGCAATTACTAGTTACGATTATTGATGTATTACTATGGGGAAATCTGATGATCCTTCTCCCTCCGGAAAGCAACTTGTCCACAAGAGTATCCACTAATGTTTGCGATGTTGGTGGTCGAAATTGATATCAGAGGTTAGGCTTTTCCACAAGCAAAGTACATTAGGCTACTGTTTTCTAACAGTTTTCTTGTGTTCTGTTGTGTTGCAGATGTGTGTTCATTTGCAATGCTTCTTGTATTCCAAAGTGCAAAGTTTTCTTGTGTTCCAAAATGTTTCTTGTGTTCTAAAATGTTTCTTTATTCTTTATTGATTGATACAATAAGTACGTCATCAAAATGATAGGGAGAGAAAAAAATTAAGGTAACCTTGTGCTATTCCTCTCCCAAATTTAGATAAGGTAACACATAGTCCGAAATAGGTTTAAGTCTTGTAGTTGTTCACTTCACAAAATTTTCAGTCCTTAATTATTTTCACAACGTAGATTGTGTTGCACATCCATGTTCATTCACCATGTTCCTTGTATTGCAAAGTACAAAGTTTTCTTGTGATCCAAAATGTTTCTTGCCTGCTAAAATGCCCCTTGTATTGCAGATGTGCGTTCATTTACGGTCGTGATGGACATTTGGAGAAGTTCACAAGAGAGATGCAAGATCGATTAGTACGAAACGTTATCGAACCGATGGCCTGTGATGGACTGCGAACAATATCGATCGCTTATCGAGACTTTGTTCCCGGCAAGGCTGAGATCAACCAAGTGCACATCGATGCTGAACCCAACTGGGATGATGAAGAGTACATTGTCAACAATCTTACTGGAATTTGCGTTGTAGGAATTGAGGATCCCGTCAGGCCCGAGGTGGGTAAATCCAAACAATATCCTTCAATTAAATATCTACTGTATGTTGTTCTTATGTACTATAGTGAGGTCCACTTTATAATGGCAGTGGAGAAAGATAACAGAACAACGTTGCCGATCCTCTGTCTAGTCAATGCCTTCTATAGACGGTAGTTGATACCAATTTATTGATGTAATATTAACTGTTCATTCTCGTTTAAAATAATCAATTATATTTTATTAAGCAAGAAATTATATTTTTCGATAATTTAATAATGAATTTTAATGATTAAGATGAAATATTTTGTTAATTAATTATTAATTCTACATTGTTAAAAGACGATCTGGCAACAGAGCAAAGCGAGAAAGAGATAGCGCTATCTGCATTGTTGATTGATAGACAAGGATAGCAATACCAACACTGCCATTATAACGTGGACCTCACTATAGGGTGATTTTTTCAACCTCTGATCACATATCATAAGACACAGAGCTGAACAGCGTGTCTTTCCCATCAAACGCTCTGTGATTAGTGTGGCCATATCTTCGAACTATAGGCCCAAAAATATGGTCGCCTCAATTCAGTCCTTATTGCATAGCAGTATTCGTTTTTTGAAACAAAATGGAATGGGTCGCCGCCAACCTGTCTCCCTGACAACTAAGCTCCTCGCAATTTGATCACAGGCGTCAGCCAGTGATCATCCCCTCGTCAACCCCTGGCAAAATACGAGCTTATCCTCTACTGGAACGAATGAGATTAGTTGTCGGCGACAACCTCACACGCTCACGACAACCTAGCTCCCCGCCAGTTGATCCCCTGCTGGATATGAGGGGTCTGGTTGACGTGATCGTACTCGACAACCAAGCTCCCAGACAGCTTCACAGATGTGCTTCACACATTCTATGAATTCGATTATTAGAAGATGTTGTCATGTTGTGAATTATGTTAATGTTGTCACTTCTATCACTGCAAACATTAAATGAAATAAACTATCTATGTTTCCGAATCCAACTGACAGAGGAATATTTATTAATTCTAATAGAAACAATTTTTTTTCCTTTCTGCACTACATAATTCAAATCAACCGGTCATTGAATCGAGCCTGAAAGTTTATTGAACTATTGGTTGTTGAAAAATGTCATATAACTCATCAAAAACAATGAATGATTGGGTAAACCTGGCGTGATTTGAGGAAATCCATTGAGTAAGTGCATGTCAGTTACTCGCGAAAACTCCGGCACTCAAACGTGAGCGTGCGAGGAGCTTTTGTCGGGTTCGGTGACGACAACCAAGCTCCTTGCACGCTGGCGTCAACTAGTCTCCCCGACAGCCAAGCTCCTCTCTCAGGAGCTCAGTTGACGCCGTCAACCAATCCCCTCGAAAGTGGTTTTGGAAGGAGCTCAGCTGACGGGGAGCTTGATTGGCGCGTTCCCAATGGAATAATCTAACATTAATCTACCAAAGAATGATTGAAATTTACGTAGAAAACTTTATGTATGAGTGATGATGATATTGACATGGGCCTCACAGTGCTGGTGAAACAAACTGCTTCTTTAGCAAATCAAAGACTCCATATTGAAAGTTTTCTAACAAAATCGTGTATATATCTGGACCTAACCTAAAGAGAGTCAGTGTCTGTCTGGAGTTCCTCAAGCGATTGTCTTACCGTACTTTGAGCCGTATGCACCATACACATTCAACGTATTTAACGCTAAACTATGATTACATAAGGTATGGTTCCTTTTATTATAATGTGTCTCATTCCAGGTTTCTTTATTCTTTATTTATTCATACAAGTACATCATCAAAATGATAGGGAAAGAAAAAATAAGGTATACTTGTGCTATTCCTCTCCCAGATTTAGATAAGGTTACACATAGTCCGAAATAGGTCAAGTCTTGTAGTTGTTCACTTCACAAAATTTCAAACAAAGGTTTAAATCAACAGCTGATCTATCTCCGTTTAAACTGTGGTGGTGAATATAGTTCTTTGTCAAGTACCATATCACTGGTTTCACGGTTTTAAAAATACATTATTACAATGGATTCATTTTATTCCAGGTACCTGACGCCATCAGGAAGTGTCAACGAGCTGGTATTACGGTTAGAATGGTAACAGGTGATAATATCAACACTGCCAGATCTATTGCTTCGAAATGTGGAATCCTTCGACCGGGAGATGATTATCTGATTCTTGAAGGGAAAGAGTTCAATCGCCGAATTAGGGATGCTAATGGAGAGGTAGGTTAATTATATTTCAATTAATAGTAGTTTATCATCCATTTCATTCACGCATATAATCACAGAACATAATATATGAAGGGAAAGAGTTTAACCGCCGAATTAGGGACGCTAATGGAGAGGTAGGTCAATTATATTTCAAGTAACAGTGGTTTATCATTCACATAACATAATAAATTAAGGGAAAGAGTTTAGGATAGCCGCCGAATTAGGGACGCTAATTGAGAGGTAGGTCAATTCTATTTCAAGTAACAGTGGTTTATCATTCACAGAACATCATAAATTAAGGGAAAGAGTTTAGCCGCCGAATTAGGATGCTAATGGAGAGGTAATTCTATTTCAAGTAACAATAGTTTACCATTTATTTCATTTACTCATAAAATCACAAATTATAATGATATGGAGATAACAACAGGCTCATATACAGGATAAAATTATTCTTTATCATTAGTATAGCTTTTGTGAAACCAGTCTGTTGCGGAATCAATCAGTGCAGTTTTTGGCTTGAAGCTGTAAGTCTCTCTCTACATTGAAACTAGCAAATTCGTTTATGCTGTACCTTCAGTCAATATCGTAGCTATAAAATATATTTTACTGTTTAAATTCCAATGATCCAAATGTGTGTTTCCTGTAAAAGCTATTATACTTTTCAAATGGTAATGATTCAAAGTGTGTTTTCTGTGAATGATATTCTACTTTTCAAATGGTAATGATTCAAATGTATGTGTTTTCTATAGAAGCTTTTCTAATTAATAAAAAAATATTAATAAATGATTGATCAAGTTAAAAATTATTAATATGACCAACATATTCCACTACTTAGTAGAAGGGCTATTTCAACCTTAAAACTACTTCAGCCATGTGTTGAGTCCATTGAGCAAGATAATGTTGTTAACAACTTTGCAGAAGTTTTTTCGGATAATCTAGGAAGATTTCCACAGCAATTTGAATATAAAATAAAATTAGTCAATGATTCTACACCATATTCAGTCACAGCTCCCAGGCGAATTTTATTGCCCTTGATAAGTAAAGTGAAAGAAGAGTTACAGAGAATGTGTGAGGAAGGTGTGATTGAACCTATAAAGGTGCGTACAGATATACGCGCCTCGAACACGCTCCGCACTCGCTCCGATCATAAACGTTACGCGAGATGTTACGCAAGGGTTCGATTGAGAATCGAAATATGTTCGAAGGATGATCGATCCGCTCTTTTCTTATTGTTGACTTCGCTACAACCTAACCTCACAAATGTGAAACGTTCAATCCAGCTGATCGGGTGACAAAACTGAGTGGTGTGCACCAATAGTCATGATGTTTACCATGAAGAAATGTTTCAATACTTGAGAGCCATAAATACAAAACTGAACTTTATTTGTCTTGGATACAAAACATATTCAACATTTGTCAAACTAAATTAAGTAAATTAATTTTCAAGTTTTTAAAATGTTTTAATAAAAGGGTACTACAAGTTTTTATATTATTTTTATAACTACTTTTCAAATGGCAATGATTCAAATTAGTGTTTTCTATAGAAGCTCTTCCACTTCTCAAATGGAAATGATTCAATGTGGGTTTTCTGTCAAAGCTATTCTACTTTTCAAATGGTAATGATTTAAATGTGTTTTTTCTATAGAAGCTATTCTACATTTCAAATGGCAATGATTCAAATTTGTGTTTTCTATTATTCGAATCCTCGAGTGTGCAATTTGAGTGTGGAGAAAGGTCACATGATTACATTTCATGGTTGCTATGGGCAACCAACTTAATGATTACCTTGTTTATAAGTTATTCAACTGTATTAATAAATGAATTGTCATTGAGCATACATTATTCATTATTCTTAAATATAACATCTATCAAAGCCATTTCAATTATCAAATGGTAATGATTCAAATGTGTGTTTTCTGTAAAAGCTTTTCTACTTTCCAAATAGTAATGATGAAACATTTGTTTTCTGTAACAGGTTCAACAACATCTACTGGACAAGGTTTGGCCGAAACTGCGCGTACTGGCTCGTTCATCACCCACGGACAAGTACACTCTCGTCAAAGGTATTATCGACAGTAAAGTGAGCGAAAGCAGGGAAGTTGTAGCTGTGACTGGTGATGGAACAAACGACGGCCCTGCTCTCAAGAAGGCTGATGTAGGATTTGCCATGGTGAGTAGGCTCTCTCTACATTACATACTCAACATGAAATAGGAATAATATTTTATTCCTCTTCATAATCATAACATATAAAATTCAACATAACTATCAAACTCGACACAGTCCAGTAGTTCAGGCGTGATGATGCGTCAAACATATTTTCCTATCCCGTAAGTGTATAAGCCAGCCCTTTCCTTTATTATAGTATAGATAACATAGTATAAAATGTCAGTACAGTATCATAGATACATGTATAACATGATAGGAAAATGAAACATTTTGTTGTAGTTTATTATGTTTCTAGCGCAGGAAGTTTTTTCAGGAAGTGTATGTTCATTCATTGATAAAACCATTGATAGTGTATCAATGTGATACACTATCACATGTATCAGTATGATACATGCCAGGCAGTTATATATGACATGATACAAAAATGAAACACACATTGTAGTAGCCTTTTTTGTTTGTAAAGTTTGTTCAATCATTTATTCATTGATACAAATGTCATACAGTCAAAGACTCCATAACATTATGAATGTTAACATACACTATCATAATAATTGATAAAACTTGAGACAATCAAAGGTAGAAAGTTGAACTTGTAATTGAGAATAGATTGAAACATGAGAGTTTCAGGGAGATGTTGGGAACTAAGTTTTAATGAATTAGAAATTAGATTTTTTATTACGGGTGATTCCCATATAAGCTATTTCTTGTGCGTGGGTTATTTGAAGAAATGATCAAACGTCCATGCCATTGGCGAGATTCGAACCCACGAACCAGGCGGTGCTAGCAGACGGAAGTTTGTAACGCTCCTGACCACTAGACCTTCCCGTTAAATCGGTGATTGTACTAGTACAGTAATTGATTAGTACTGGGAAATTAGTGCTTATTTACTAATTATGTAATCCAAATACTTTGCCAGTGAGTAAGAAGATTCGATTAGATTTCTTTAATTATGTATGCTACAATATTTACTTGCTTATACACTAATTTACATTAAATGACGGTAATGATAATTATTTTACGAATTTTACAAAGTATAGATAGTTAATCAATGAGAATAAAGATTAAATGCAATTAGAGTAACGATAATATAAAATTGTAATGTAACTTCATAAATCGGCGGTGTTTCAACAAATAAGTGTCGATTCTTTAAGGATATAAAATAATTTCCTTCCCATCAACACACGACCGGGTCGAAGATAGGGATAGAAAAAGGTAATAATATTATAGAACAGTAGTTAGCTCAGCTATTTGTTTACAAATTAAATTTGATTCAAAATTAGAGGCGAGGTGGGACCTTCCCGCTAGGGACTCCCCATCAACCAAAAGCCATACGAATTTACTTATTAATTCTGAAACATTCAGCTCAGCTGTTTTGGAACAACTTCATTCCTGTTCAATCTCTAATAGCTCACTTTGCATAATTGTTCTATTAGATTACAAGATCGTCTTGTATTGATTTATATAGTAGATTGTATAGTAATTTCAAATGAGCTTTTAAACTCACTTTTTCATGTATTTCACACGACATACAGTCAAATATAAAAACTATAACAATCTGGCTATTTCCACAGGGTATCGCTGGAACAGATGTAGCTAAGGAAGCGTCAGACATTATTCTAACGGACGATAACTTTAGCAGTATAGTGAAAGCTGTGATGTGGGGAAGAAACGTGTACGACAGTATTGCCAAGTTTCTCCAGTTCCAATTGACTGTCAATGTTGTTGCTGTGATTGTTGCTTTCATTGGTGCTTGTGCGGTGCAGGACAGTCCCTTGAAGGTTTGTAAAAATACAGTCCAGGGTAGGTATGTAGTGGCATGCTATCTAACTAGAAATAATCGTATCGCTAGCTAATTACATGATATAAAACTTGTTTAGCTAGTCTCAATTTGTGTTTCTGGGTAGATTTGATCCTTTACCCTATCTTAACATTCCAATAAACGTTCCATTATCAAATTTATTCAATATATCAACAATGCGACAAGCTGCTTGTCCCAATATTGCAAGTTTGTTTCTAGGTTGGGGTACTACGTATCTATAATCAATTCACTTTTTTAACAAACCAAATAATTTTTCAATCTCCATTCAATCTTTGAAAAATACTTTAAATTCTGATACTAAACCTATCTTGTCAGAGAGATTAGAGATAAATCTAAGTTATTGGAACCACACGTTTTGTTTTTATTAATTTGTTGAAACTGAGTTTATTTCCAGCTAATGGAGCTACTGTTAAGTTTTGCCGTATTGTAACGGTAAGAAGAGGAGTTAAGATAATTGATTATTGGAACAGAAAACACTCCTAAGTTGTGAAAATTATTCACATCATAAATATAATTTTACTTACTAATAGTCCAGAAGAATCACTGGGTGTGTCTTCAAGTGGTTTAATGTTGATGGTTTTTTGTCATGATTTTATAATGCGTTTTGATGCTGTTCATATCCAGCAAACAAGTGATGTCACTTGAATGTTGTTGATCTGTGATGTGACTATGATTTATTTAAACTTCCAGGCCGTTCAAATGTTATGGGTAAATCTTATTATGGATACGCTGGCTTCACTTGCATTGGCTACTGAAATGCCTACTCCTGACTTACTGTTGAGAAAGCCATACGGTCGCACAAAACCTCTAATCTCCAGGACAATGATGAAAAATATTTTAGGACAGGCTATTTATCAATTAGGAGTTGTGTTCACTCTTCTTTTTGTTGGTAAGTTCAACTGTTTACTTGATAAAATGTTCATTGATGAATTATGAAGCTTATGAACAGATCGGTTCAGATAGTAACAGATAGGGATAAGCTTATGAGACCATACATTCGATTTAGGCTCATATACAACATCTATCTTAAACGCTAATATATAATTACATGAATGCATGGTCTGAAATACATTCGATTTAGAACGCTAATCTTTAATTAAATGAATGTATGGTATCATTAATTGTAATGTGTTTCATTCCGGGTTTAAACGAACAGCTGATCTATCTGCGTTCAAACCGGGATGGTGCATATGAGGCTAAATCGGTTTTGAATAAGCTCATAGTAATAAATAAAAACATAAGAATATTGTTAACCATTGTTTAATTTTCGATAGTTGAATATTACAGAAGCAGATTCATTCATATGATACTATGATTCTTACCAGAGTTCATTGGGTGGTGATTCAGTGGTCACAATAATTTGTCAACGTTGCTTTCTATTTAATCATTGCTGACAATTTAGCGTGAATCTTATCTAGATATTGAAGGACTTCATAGTTGAGAACATGGTTCTCATAGATGTGGTAGAATAGAATGATGCTTCAACAATATGTCTGGCCTCAGTAGAAAATGTAGCTTTTATTTGCTTCTACCACAGTGAAGAAGTATAATATGTTTAGAAGCACTCGATTTTTCAATTCAATTTAATTTATTTGGCATTTTACAAATAATACAAATATTTTTCTTTTTCCTACAGTGCATTCTTAAGCTATGAATATAAAATTTTAGTTATAGTTTTTTTAGGCTTCTACCACAGTGAAGAGGAATAATATGTTTAGAAGCACTTGGTTTTATGACAAAGTTGTTTGTAACTTTTTGAATTTTTTTAAAGAAATGAATTTTGAACGATGTGTTTTCAGGTGACCGACTGCTCGACATACCCACAGGTCGAGGAAACACCTCGTTTGAGCCGACTGAACATTTTACCATTATTTTCAATACTTTTGTTATGATGACATTGTTCAATGAAATAAACGCGAGAAAAATCCATGGCCAGAGAAATGTGTTTGAAGGATTCTTCACCAACCCGATCTTCTATACCATTTGGATTGGAACTGCTCTGTCACAGGTCAGGAATTTTGTTACAGTAGGTTAGTAGTTTAGTTAGTTAAATTTAGTTACAGTAGGCCAGTTACCGGCTGCTGAATAATAAATAAATAACCCGTTTATTGCTTCCTTAAACAATTACAAAAATTTTAAAATTAAAAGCTATATAAAATTCAAAAGGCAATAATCAGGAGATGCTGGGGTATAGTTATCCTTTTCCCATAGAAGGATAAAGTGTTGTGCGAGTGCGTTTTGTAAAGTTTTCTTTCATCTTCTTCATTTCAATCCTTGTAGAGCCAAACTTGTTTGATTATGTTTTTCATTCTCTCCCATTCCTTCCTGTCTCTTGCTACTCTCTCTACTGAATCATACTTATGAATAATTAAAAATGTTTGATGAATATTCTAAAAGAGGTTTGAGATTCAAACGAGGTTTTAAACGCCAGGTTTAGACGAGGTTTCAACTTTAAGTTTAAACGAGGTTATAACTTGTGGTTTTAAACGCCAAAGCATAACATTACATTAGTTCACTGGCTACCTTGGAAGTGTGCTATCGTCAGACTCCTTACAGTATAAACAAATAAAGATTATTCAATAAATTATAACATAAGAATATTGTTAACCATTGTTTAATTTTCGATAGTTGAATATTACAGAAGCAGATTCATTCATATGATACTATGATTCTTACCAGAGTTCATTGGGTGGTGGGTGATTCAGTGGTCACAATAATTTGTCAACGTTGCTTTCTATTTAATCATTGCTGACAATTTAGCGTGAATCTTATCTAGATATTGAAGGACTTCATAGTTGAGAACATGGTTCTCATAGATGTGGTAGAATAGAATGATGCTTCAACAATATGTCTGGCCTCAGTAGAAAATGTAGCTTTTATTTGCTTCTACCACAGTGAAGAAGTATAATATGTTTAGAAGCACTCGATTTTTCAATTCAATTTAATTTATTTGCCATTTTACAAAATAATACAAATATTTTTCTTTTTCCTACAGTGCATTCTTAAGCTATGAATATAAAATTTTAGTTATAGTTTTTTTAGGCTTCTACCACAGTGAAGAGGAATAATATGTTTAGAAGCACTTGGTTTTATGACAAAGTTGTTTGTAACTTTTTGAATTTTTTTAAAGAAATGAATTTTGAACGATGTGTTTTCAGGTGACCGACTGCTCGACATACCCACAGGTCGAGGAAACACCTCGTTTGAGCCGACTGAACATTTTACCATTATTTTCAATACTTTTGTTATGATGACATTGTTCAATGAAATAAACGCGAGAAAAATCCATGGCCAGAGAAATGTGTTTGAAGGATTCTTCACCAACCCGATCTTCTATACCATTTGGATTGGAACTGCTCTGTCACAGGTCAGGAATTTTGTTACAGTAGGTTAGTAGTTTAGTTAGTTAAATTTAGTTACAGTAGGCCAGTTACCGGCTGCTGAATCATAAATAAATAAATAAATAACCCGTTTATTGTTTCCTCAAACAATTACAACAATTTTAAAATCAAAAGCTATATACAAAAGGCAATAATCAGGAGATGCTGGGGTATAGTTATCCTTTTCCCATAGAAGGATAAAGTGTTGTGCGAGTGCGTTTTGTAAAGTTTTCTTTCATCTTCTTCATTTCAATCCTTGTAGAGCCAAACTTGTTTGAATATGTTTTTCATTCTCTCCCATTCCTTCCTGTCTCTTGCTACTCTCTCTACTGAATCATACTTATGAATAATTAAAATAGTTGGATGAATATTCTAAAAGAGGTTTGAGATTCAAACGAGGTTTTAAACGCCAGGTTTAGACGAGGTTTCAACTTTAAGTTTAAACGAGGTTATAACTTGTGGTTTTAAACGCCAAAGCATAACATTACATTAGTTCACTGGCTACGTTGGAAGTGTGCTATCGTCAGACTCCTTACAGTATAAACAAATAAAGATTATTCAATAAATTATAACGTCTGATAGAATATCATGAGAAATTCCCACATTGTAAGACGTTTCGCTTGCCAATCATGCTAATATTTTTCTGATTTATAAATATTTCCTCCTCCAAGTATAAAATATACTTCCTGTCAAATATAGGCATAATCTGCTATATATTTTTTCTGCAAAATTTAAGCCTAATCTGCTCTATATTCTATATAAGAATGTTAATATCCTCACCAGTTACCTTCAGTTATATTTTTAGATAATACATTTCCGATAGTATGACTTATTGGTGGGGAGTCCCTGAGGGAAGTTCCACTTCGCCTGGGAATATAATTTAAGTCGTCAATGGGCCTCACGGCTATTATAATATATCAGTCATAATTTCTCATTTGTAACCATAATCAGCCTTATTGTTATAGAAGAATGCATGTATTTATTTGGTTAATTAATCGCCACCACAATTGAAGTATAAAAAATGTCAATAATTTATCTACTACAATTTAACAACTTTATGGAACCAATCCATAGATGAATATTCTCTATTAATATAAGTCTAGTAGATTAATTATTAATGAAAACAATATAAAAACTTGTAGTATCCTTTATTGAAAACTTTAAAATATTTTAACGACTAGTTTTGACCATTGGTTATTTTCAAGTTAAAATATTGTCGAAACTAGTCGTTAAAATATTTTAAAGTTTTTAATAAAGGGTATTATAAGTTTTTGTATTGTTTTTATTAATTTGAACAAAAGTAGCCCATTCAAGTGAAGTGATTTTAGATTAATTATTTATATCTACCGATATTGATAATTATTTAACATCAATATACAAATTCATTATCTCCATCAATCACCATGTGCATTATGCACCAATATTACAAAGTTTATAAGCATTGCATTGTGGAGGTTACAAAATTGTGAAATTTGTATAATGCTTTCACCAAACATACTGATGTAGGCAAGCCCTACATGGAAACTAATCATGTGAACACGGTTGCCAAGGTGACTGTTTTAGCAACGAACGTTTACAAGTGAATAACTAGTTGGAGTTTTATGAGATACGTTCAAAGATGATGTTTTATTTTTATCTTGTTCAATAAATGAAAACTTTTAATAAATAAAGTGTTAATTACAAAAGCACATTTACAACAAGACTATATTTATTATTATCATTAGTCTTAGGACTCCCTAGTGGAAGACTCTTAGGGCCGTTTGCACAGTATAGATTGCTAAACTCGATTAAGTTAATCGAGTTTAAGTTAATCTAAAAGTTTAAACTTGAATCGGTTTTCTCAGTGCATTTACTAATCCAGTTTAAGTTAAACTAGTTTAGCGTTAAGTTGGTAATAGAATGTCATCGTCTGAGTATAAAATATACTTCCTGTCAAATATAGGCATAATCTGCTATATATTTTTTCTGCAAAATTTAAGCCTAATCTGCTCTATATTCTATATAAGAATGTTAATATCCTCACCAGTTACCTTCAGTTTTATTTTTAGATAATACATTTCCGATAATATGACTTATTGGTGGGTAGTCCCTGAGGGAAGTTCCACTTCGCCTGGGAATATAATTTAAGCCGTCAATGGGCCTCACGGCTATTATAATATATCAGTCATAATTTCAAAATTTCTTCGCAGTCATCTTTATCAATCGCATTGAAAACTTCTATCAATTCCTCCATTACAATTATTTTGACATTCAAATAAACCTAAATAAATAATAATTATTATCGTCTACAGAAGCATTAAAAACAACAGTCGAAAAATAATTTACTATCAGCTGTTTCCCCATCAAATCCTTACAGATTTCAAGTTAATCCAAATTATTTGGTTTAAACCTCCTGCTTTGGAGGTTTAAACTTTCCCAGAGTTTAAACTGATACTGTGCAAACGGAATTTTAGTTTAAACAAAAAAAAATCCAGATTTGGTTTAAGCTTTAGCTTAAACTTACACTGTGCAAACGGCCCTTAGTCATTTTTGTGTGGCTTTGAGCTCTTTTCATTTGCCCACCAGCTTTCCATTTCCAGTGGAACTCAGCTTCTCTCTCTTCTATTATGCATGTATTTATATGATGTTTGTAATGTACAGGTTGTGATTGTGGAGATGGGACGAGAAGCGTTTTCGACCAAAGGACTTTCATTGGAGCAGTGGCTATGGTGCTTATTCTTTGGTATTGGAACCCTGCTCTGGGGTCAAATTGTCACTACTGTTCCTACTAGAAAAATACCGAAAATTTTATCGTAAGTACCAATTATTAATTTTCTGCTCCAGAAAACGTTATTTTTTACTGATTCGGTGTCTGGTGTGAATGTTGCAAAATATACTTTTTTATATTTAAATGAAATTAATATTATTTTATTTTTGTGTGAGGATTGGTCATAGATGTTATATTCGGGATGTAAACGTTCATTGGGATTCTGTACTAGACCGCTAATTCAAATTTGGATAGCAATTCAATCTTATAGTTCCTATATTGTTTAGATTTTTATATTTTTTTAATTCATACATATTTTTTTCTCTCTCTTCCACTCTCACTCACTCTATCAAATAATCAATCACTCACATCGAATATGTTCTGTTGTTTCTGTTTTCAGACGTTACGTTATAGAAGATAGAAGGATAGAAATTGTAGCCATCTAGGCTAAATTTATTGTTGAAGAGAATTTGAAAAGAATTTGAAGATAGAAGATCAGAAGCTATAGCCTAAATTTATTGCAGAATACTACAATTTCATTCAGTTGCTATTTCCCAGTTGAAGTAACTGATATTCCTTTTAAGTAACTTAGTTTGGTTTAATCATTTCGTTGGTATTATTTTTTGTAGCTTCTGTTGTTTGTTTCTGTTGAAAATATTATATAAATTCTTCAAGTACTGTGTATACATTACACTGTATCAATTAATTCAGAGAATTCTTCAATTTCGAATAATTATTGTCTCTTAGTTGAATTAATTAACATTCCATTCAAGTAACCCAGTTTGTTATACTCGTTATGCAGATTTTATTTCAAGTAATAATTTCTGCTGTTGGTTTTTGTTGAAAATATCAAGTAAATCCTCAAGAACAAAATTTATTGCCGAGGATTCTTCAAATTCAAATAATTATTGATTCGTTATGTAGGTTAGTTAAAGTCGTTTTTTTTTTGTTTTAAATGTTTAATAAATCCTTCAAGAACAGTGTATACATCACCCTGTATTCATCACTTGTTGAATGTATTGCAGAGAATTCTATAATTTCAAATAATTTTTGTTTCTCAGTTGAATTAATTAACATTCCATTCAAGTAACCCAGTTTGTTATACTTGTTTTGTAGGTTACTTCAAGTTGTTTCTGTTTAAAATATTTAATAAATCCTTCAAGAACAGTGTATACATTACGCTGTATTCATTACTTATTAAATGTATTGCAGAGAATTCTTCAAATTCAAATAATTATTGTTCCTTAGTTGAATTAATTAACATTCCATTCAAGTAGCTGAGTTTGTTATACTCGTTTTGTAGGTATAAGTTGAAGTCGTTTGAGTTCGAAATATTGAATAATTCCTTCAAGAACAGTGCATTCATTACGCTTTATTAGTTAATTGTTAAATTCATTGCTGAGAATTCTTCAAATTCGAATAGTTATTATTCCTCAGTTGAATTAATCAACATTCCATTCTTGTAACCCAGATTGTTATACTCGTCATGTAGATTTTATTTCAAGTAATTTCTGCTGTTGGTTTTTGTTGAAAATATCAAGTAAATCCTCATGAATAAATTTTATTGCCAAGACTTCTTCAAATTCAAATAATTATTGTTTCGTTATGTAGGTTAGTTAAAGTCGTTTTTTTTTTTTTTTTGTTTAAAATATTTAATAAATCCTTCAAGAACAGTGTATACATTACGCTGTATTAATTACTTGTTGAATGTATTGCAGAGAATTCTTCAAATTCAAATAATTATTGTTTCTTAGTTGAATTAATTAACATTCCATTCAAGTAACCCAGTTTGTTATACTTGTTTTGTAGGTTAGTTCAAGTCGTTTCTGTTTAAAGTATTTAATAAATCCTTCAAGAAAAGTGTATTCATTACTTGTGAAATGTATTACTGAAAAGTCTCCAATTTCTATTAATTATTGTTTCTTAGTTGAATTAATTAACATTCCTTTCAAGTAGTTCAGTTTGTTATACTCGTTTTGTAGGTATAAGTTGAAGTCGTTTGAGTTTAAAATATTAATAAATCCTTCAAGGACAGTGCATTCATTACGCTTTATTAGTTAATTGTTAAATTCATTGCTGAGAATTCTTCAAATTCGAATAGTTATTATTTCTCAGTTGAATTAATCAACATTCCATTCTTGTAACCCAGTTTGTTATACTCGTCATGTAGATTTTATTTCAAGTAATTTCTGCTGTTGGTTTTTGTTGAAAATATCAAGTAAATCCTCATGAATAAATTTTATTGCCAAGACTTCTTCAAATTCAAATAATTATTGTTTCGTTATGTAGGTTAGTTAAAGTCGTTTTTTTTGTTTTAAATATTGAATAAATCCTTCAAGAACAGTGTATACATTACGCTGTATTCATTACTTGTTAAATGTATTGCTGAAAAGTCTACAATTTCTAATAATAATTGTTTCTTAGTTGAATTAGAATTCCATTCAAGTAACCCATTTATTTCATATTCGTTATGTAGGTTAGTTCAAGTTTTTTCTGTTTAAAATATTTAACAAATCCTTCAAGAACAGTGTATACATTACGCTGTATTAATTACTTGTTAAATGTATTACTGAAAAGTCTACAAATTCAAATAATTATTGTTTCTTATTTCAATTAATCAACATTCCATTCATGTAACCCAGTTTGTTATACTCCTCATGTAGATTTTATTTCAAGTAGTTTCTGTTGCGAATATTCAAGAAATCCTCAAAAACAAAATTTATTCCAGAGAATTCTTCAATTTCAATTTTTTCAGTTGAATTAGTTAAAATTTCATGTATGTAATTCAGTTTGTTGTACTCGTTTTGTAGCTATTATTTCGAGTGGTTTCAGTTGTTTGTTTTTGTTCAAAATATTAAATAAATTCATTTATTCATTCATTTATTTTTTACTCTATATTAATTTATGCATTCCAAAATAGTTATTTTGCAAAGCAGTGACGTTATATATAATATATTTTTAGAGGGGGCCAAGGCTAATGCTAGATTAAGTAACACCTCATAATACTTTATAACAGTTTTGCTGCTCATATTCAGTGGGTAATTTGCGCTAAACGCCCTTTTTACTTTACCGTCAGGCCGTCAAAAATTCAGATTACTGTACTTTTTTTCTGTAATTACTGTACTGATTTTTCTTCATATTCATTATTTCGGGGGGGCTCTTATATACAACCCTGTTGCAAAGACATTAACGCAAATACCTTGGAATACTATACTAGACCGATAATTCAAATTTGGATAGCATTTCAATCTTATAGTTCCTATATTTTTTTTTTTATTCGTAAAGTTTTTCGTTCTCTCTCTCATTCACTCTCACTCACTCCTGTTGTAATCCCTCTAATACAGTATATTTATTATAGTTATCAGGCTTTCAATGTGTATCACTAATTTTTAAAAATATATTGTAAAATTCGTTTTTTTAAGCGGAGTGTTAAGTCAAAAAATGTTCTCAATGTCTCATTTTTAAAATAATTTCATTTGATTACATTCCATTCAGTTCCACACATTTCAAATTTATAAAAGAACAGCTGCAACACATTTCACCATTGGATAGGCAGTTTAAATAGCAACATTTCACCATTGTTCTGAAGTGAGTTCTCATGAATTTGCCAATGAATTGATAAATTTCAGTATCATCATTAACAATGTTTTTAAATGTAGTTCAGCCTACGTTGTAAATTTTGAAGATGCGAACAACTCAAAATATGGACCAGGACTCTATTTCTATTTACTAGGACTCTATTTCAGGACCAGGAAAAATTATTACTAAAGAGAAATAGACCGCTAATGAGATTTAGATCAGGTGCTGGTTTTCTGCGACGTCTTTCGTTTACTTTGACTATCTTTTATAGTGAAATTAAGCCGTTTTTCATCGTGTGTGCTGTAGAACTTCATCAAATAATAAAGTTATTCCATTCTAACCTTTCAAGGGAAGACAACAAGTGACTTATTTTGCGTTTGCTTTTCTCATGCTGACCCAAATAAGTGAATCGGCTTTGAAGATAATAGAGGAACTTTCTGAATGAAAACTGATAGAAACAGAACTCTTCAATAATATAAGAAGGGAATAATATGGTTTGGGAAACTAATCTCAGTAAAATTTGTGCAGTATTTAAGATTGTAAAATAGACACTCAGGTTTGTAGAGATAGTGGGTTGGATTCCGTTTCTTAGTCATTAAACTTATAAATTAAATGAGCGTACATGATCTTTGAACGTAAAAAAATACTGAAAGTTTGATTTAATCGTAATTTTACTAGTTTTTTATTCAGTTCAATCCTGCTTGCCCCTAGAATTTCCTTGGTCGATTCACAGTTTGTAAATAGGTAATCTTTGTGTAAATATATAGTGTTTTAATAAAATCAAGTCAGTCTTTGAGTGAGGAAATGTATTTGAAATTAATTATTTTGGCTGATTGAAGAATGTGACATTATTAGGAATGATTCCATATTAGTAACCGTTATTTTTTGGGGATCTCTTTAAAACAAATGGGGAATTATATAATTATTATCGAATCTATGAAATACATCCATTTACATTAATGTAGAATGCACAAAGAATGTATGATTTACAGAAGTTTTCCACAATAAATAAAGAGCCGATTAATCTGGAATCTTGAACACATGACTATGCTGTCCTCGATATTATTAGTGGTAAATTTCTCAATTTTTGTTGATGAAGGTATAATCAATGTTTGATTGCTGATGAAGGTATGATTCAATGTAGTAGCCATGCAAGGAATGTGATGTTAGTGGTTATTTAATTGCTATTAATGTTTGTTTTTCTTTCTCATTTAGCTGGTGATTTTAATGTGTGAGATTTCAAAATCGACTGTTTCCTATGTATTCTGATTTAACGCACTGAAGATACTTTTACTATTGAAAAAGTAGATGTCGATTACCTAGCCGAACTGTAGTGTGTTTTCAGTTGAAAAAGGCGCTAGTGATTGTAAAGTTGACTCTTGTGTGTGTTTTGTTATTGTGGAAAAGAAATTAGGAGAGAAATTGGCGGAGCTTATTTCGTCAGTCGAATCTTATTTCTATGTACAGATTGTGAATCAATGGACTACTGAAATAGCTTTAACGAATCTTCAGCCGATATCCACGTTCAGAACCAATAAATTAAGAGGCTGATTAGTTTATCCATGGAGATTTTAATTTCATGGTAAGGAACGAGAAGTAAAATGTAGCGCTTGAATTCACTCATACAACTCATATCATATAAAGTCGTAGTGCGCTACAGTCTGACAACATGTATCACAACCCTGTATTGCAATATTAACAAGTTAAGCATGGGAGGTTAGTTCCTTTAAACTTCCATGTCTCTTCGATTTTCAGCCAATGAGGTTCTTTGCATGTAAGTTTTAGTTCATTTCTGGCACATCCCTGTCAACGTAGACATTGTGTAAAATGCAATAAAACATTTTCGTATTTTATTTTAGGTAAAATAGAGTTTGAATCCTTTGCTCCTTGTCTTGACATCCACAGAAGTACTTTCATATGACAGACACAAATACCTACAAACAGAACACCATCGACTCGCTGCATATTATTATTTCGATAGTTCATTTTTCATTATTCTCATGTGCTTTTTGCTATTGCTTTTATATTCAACCACTATTGCTGTGTTATAAGCACAGTTATCTTCTGAATATGAAGATTGTAAACTTTGAGTCCTAAAAATTAAAAAGCTTAACAAACACTGTAAATTTTAGTTTCCAAACCATTATAGCACACTGGCACTCGAATACATATTTTTGGAGAAGTATTATCAGATTTTTGCTCCTATAGATCTTGAAACAATACTGTAACATCTTGTCTGTAACAAATTTTACCATACATTTTCCAAGTTTCTTATAAATACTTTTCATTAACACTTGAATAACCCAGCCATAAATCAATCTCATTATTTTGGTAGACATTCTAGATTTGAGTACACCCATATACAATTATGCACAGTACTGTATTATATTCTCAATTTTATTATCAACTTTATACATTTACCATATGTGTTTAATGCAACAAAAAGAATGCGTTAGATGGGCAGTCATAGCGCTGACACTGATACATTAAATAGAAATCTATCATAACTGGAACAGGGTGGATGTTATTGATATATTATAATTGCGATGTTCTGTTCAAATGACCGTTGATTAACTTGTTACTATGCTAACTCTGCATAAGGAGCAGTGGATTCATTCGTCTTGACTCCTGTCAAATATTATTTTGAATTGTGTAGGTTTTGACGTAATTAGAACACATTTGAGCTGTTTATCTATCTCTCTTCCCCTCATAAAAAACACCTAGATTGTTTCGATAAGTTACTCTGATGACATGCAAACGCGACACCAATCTAACCTTCATCTCCAGCATGACACTCTTCATGTGTCTCCTAGTCAGGGGCTTTGCCATACACTCGATCTTATATGAAAGATAGTTTGCATAGAAACGTGCTTTATTTGTACATTTTACCCGCAGAAATTAAACCGAACTACTCACTTGTAGGAGAACCTTCTAACGTGTACAGTTCCAAAGGTTCAATTCATAGTGTGAATCTATTAGGTAAATGAATGATGCATGAGTAAGTATTAGTGATCCTTTCTCCTATTATCAAACTTGAAATTGTCTCAATCTAGATGAATATCGTGTGTGGAATTTGTAAACATTCTAGCCCAACACGGTGCAAATTGCATTGTCATGAAATGATGTGTCACTGCTTTGTTCAGATGGGGAAGAGGTCACCCAGAAGAGTACACAGAGGCTATTAATCTTGGAGAGGAAAAGTTTGATCCTGAGAATGCTGATAAGAAACCTCGAGCTGGTCAAATTCTATGGATTCGTGGATTAACTCGCCTACAAACCCAGGTAAATAGAATCATTCTATTTCAGTTGCCACCATTCCAACTCCCCTGATCCGACAAACAGGATATTCAAATATTTTCTTATATATATGCTTTAATTGTATTCTTCTATGACAAGCCTTACCTATGTGATTGATAATTCCCGTGATAAAAATACGAATTATAATTTTAACACTTAAATACAATCTATGAATATTGAATAGCTGCTCGAAAAACAGAACTATAATTCACACACACTAATAATTTATTCTTAGCAATTAGCTCAAACTTATTTGGTAATACTATCCCCTTTAATTTGATCTCTAAAATATGCAGGGATTATCACAATTCTTTCACTTGAACATTTTATTTTAGTGATATGTACAATACTAATACTCGACATCAATAATAATAATAATATAATAATAATAATACAGATTATCAAACACTTAAACTATCTCTCTAAAAATTGAATAGATATCAACCCCCTTAAATATAAAACAGACAAATTGGGACTCAAGTGATTGAAGATCCGATTATGAATGAGCTCCATATTTTTGGTCTTGGATTGTGTACATGAATTTTCTAATATCTTTTATAGCTGGTCGTGACTGTAAGATTCCCCAAGTGTTATAATGAGTGAAATATTGTTTTCTGACGAATATCTTTCTTCTCAGCAGTAATTGTTTTTCGATGTTAGTCCTTCCTCAGAAAACCTGCAAACATATTTGTGGGGCTAAATCAATCATTTAAACATCGTCAACAAATATTAACTATGTCTCCGGTTATAGTCTAAAATATCCTGTCAAACTTCGAAAAAAATAATTCATTTGGCATATAATGGGATGCTTCATAAATGTTGCCTACAAAACATTTTAAAAACTCGATTTTCTTCACCATCGCATATTATTTATTTGTAATTTAGGAATAATAGCACTTATATTTTTATTATTTTCATGATAGCGCCAATTAATAATACTACATCGTCCACTACTTCATCTAAAAAACCTATTTGGCTGGATGAATAAAAGCTAGTACAAGTATTAAAATACCAGTAAGTATCTAAACCCCGATTAAATCGATTCAAATGAAGTCTATACTTAATTTGGGAAATGTTTGAGTATTTACTTGCAGACAGCAGGCAAAATCTGGGCTTATTTTAACTTGCAATCTTACGGGTATTTCCTTGCTATGGAAGTATTTACTCACCAATTTAGAAATCTATGAAGGGTTTACTTGGATTGCTATTATTATCTTCCAAATAATCAATACAATATCCACATGAATTTCTGCGTATACTCGGTTTTCCAAACTCTACTAGTATTCACTCGTCGTACATATTTTTATTCATCTGAGCCATCAAAAAATGATCCTAAATACTAGTATGTGATACTATCGATGAGTTTGCGAAAGGTATCCGTTTACTCATGATTAGGTTGTTTAATTTTTGAAGATTGTAAAACATTCTTAGTATAAATATGAAGCATTCCCCTGCAAGCCATCTCACATCCTGAGCTTATCAATAAAATTTATTGTATTACATTAAAATAAAATTATTTTCCTTGGCAATTTATGATGATATTACGAGTTTACAGTTCACCATTTCTATGAACCTAATTTGAACCATTTTTTATTGTTTTATTTTGTTCTCGCCATTCATAAGTATGCAAACGTCGCTGTACATGGCTAGATTTGGCACTTCCATGGTGTAAATTTCATCAATTTTAGGAATCCAATTGATTGGCTGTTTGTTCCAAATAATAATATATAATTTTTTTAATATAATTTCATCATAGAATAAAAGGACATATGGATTCAAATAAATGAAAGTCAATTTTCCAAATAAAATTTTCTTAGGGTTGAGTAATTATTGATGTCTTCTCACAAACTGAAAAGAATCATCCATATACTGAAAAGAATTGTATACTGAAAGTATACAAAGTATACAATACTAAGTATTGTATACTGAAAAGAATCATCCATTTTAGTTTTAATATTAATTTATTCATGAATAGTATTCTGTCTGATGGTTTACAAAAATTTCAATTTACAAGTTTGTTGTTACAAATATTATCTTTTGCAAAACTTTATTACTATGAAAAATAAAACCTACTTTGAAATCCGCTTGACTGGAAATATTACATTAATATTTCGTAATCAATTAATTATTATTTACTATATAACTAAACACATATTATGCTTAAGCTTGGGCATCAAGTTGAGCACCTGGACATATCATAAACTTATTTATAAAATCAATAATTATGTAAGGAAATAATCAATTTTTGGTTTTAAGCTGCCATACAGTATTTGTAATAACTGCAGTCATTTCTATCAATTCATGCTCGAATGTTTATTTCCTTATTTTTCGCATAGAAGTAGAAACTTCTTGGATTTTTTACTGTCTCCAATAATTCCATGATGAACTATGATAGATATTTTGGTCTAGCCACATTATAAAAGTACCTTCAAATTTTGAATAATTTTTTATAAATCTTACTCTCTCGAGTTTTCCAACAGACTACTCCAACTAAAAAACTTATTACATAAGTCATTCCAGGGATGACACATTAATTTCTCATTTGTTTATCCATTCATCGAATTTACACGAATAATAACAATGATTCAATCAGTTTTAAGTTTTATCTTTATTCAGTTTTATTTAGATTCAATAATTTTGTGGAAATTTTAGCGAAAATGGAAGTGCCAGATTTCCCCACATTTTTTCCATGTCAACACCGTAGTCATCATAAACCATAGCACAGTGTGCTGTAAAGATCGCATTCTCATTGCTTGTTTTCGTTGCATTTCCTTATTTTTCTCATGATTAGATATCACTTATAAATAATTGCATGTACAGCATAGTCCTGTTTAAATCTTCTTATTCTTAAATCAGCAAAATTTCATCCTTAAATTGTGCACTCTTTATTCATTAAAAAAAAATTATAAACTTCAACAACTAAAATCTATTGTAAGCTGAAATCTTTCAGAATCAACCTAAATAACATATTTGTTTAAATCCTTGCAATTTAAACTCAATCTTTAACAGAATCGAGTTTTTGACTGTCTTTACTTCCAGTCAAACTATAAAATAATATTTTAAACGTCTATTTGTTTGGGCGATTTCTATAAAACTTAGCAATAATACCAAAATGGTTTACATTGGGTTCAGGTTGTTATGTCCTTTAAATTAAATATCAATATATACGATTATTTTGTTGTAATATTGCATAAATTCTGCCGCTTATCCCATGTAGTTGGAATAGTGATAAGTCTTAGGATTTCTTTAACATATGGTGAACACAATATTAGTATTGCCTACGAGTTTTCGATGGATTCAAATGAATCTATTTATCTTCAATCAGAAGACTCATCAGAGATTTCTTGATTTTGTCAATTAATTTTATACGAGGCAGTTTCTGAAAACAATAATTTTTTCAGTAGGGGTTGTAATTCGTACTATATTAATTTGCTCTGATAACAGTGGTGATGGCTTTGTGATCAAAAGGACCAACAGTTCCACTTGTCACTAGGTTCATTAGTATCAGTATACTCTACTCTACTAAATTCTAAAATTCTCCCCTTTTTTGATTTTCCGTTTCGATTCGATGCAGCCTGCATGTAAATGGTCTTTTAGATTTACATTCTAGTTCTTGTGTCAAAATTTTTTCGTTTCACTTTCTCTAAAATAACTATTAAATCGAATTTCAGCTACTTGCATAATCTGTCTAGTAACGTAGATGAATGTCAATGATTGAAATTACTTCTCCTCTGTAATAATTTTTATACACACTGATGCATGCATTCCGTTGTGGTTTTGCATTGGCCAGATGTGACGATAGAAATGTTGGTTCTTTTATTCATTTCAAACTGATCCAGTCATATGTGTCTCTCATATTTCATATTTTCGGGCAGGCATAGCGATTTTGTAATAAGTGTTGAACTAAATTGGTAAAATACTTGGGAAATTTACTTTATTTGAAATCTTTGCACTTGATGTAAACACTTTTCTGTACACATTTTATTTATTCAATTTTGTCTTTTTGATAGTGCTAGGAAACGCTAGAAATAATATATTCATGATTTTACTTCGTCAATCGACACACGAGAATGCGATTTCAATGTGCAGGTTTTGAGTTCGACTACTGATAATATTATTGTCTGTATTTTTCAAACAAGGTCATCGATGTAATTCAAAATCTGTTAGGAAAGGGTCCTAGGTGTAAACATTTTAAATGGGATTGGGTGTTTTTTTTATCAGTGTCCTGAGTTTTTACATCACTCATAGATCAACCCAAGTGAATTAATGATTGTGTGTAGTGTAGCCACACCCTCTGCTTGACTTATCAAGAACGTTTCAGTGTCCGAGGTCACCTAACTGATGTTCATTTCCATGATTAAAAATGTGAATTCCCGTTAACTTTGGCATGTCAAAGTTAATTGGTATATATCCGATTTCCCTCTTCGATATTATTTATTATTATTATTTTGAAACCAGTGGCAGGATCAGTTAAATTCTGTTGTTAAATCTCTTAATACATTTTTTAATTTTTCAAATGAATGTGATTAATGTTGAGCCACTAATTGGATAAAGCTTCAATAAGTTTTAAGTTAACTTGTGGATACATAAACATAAGTATTATGTTACTGTATCTCTGAAGTCTCTTACAGATTTCTCGACAATTTTTGTCTCTTGCAGAATTTTATTCGATGATTGTTCACTTTGGTTGGTCTATGAACTGAAAGTATTTCATCCCCGGTCAATAATCTGTTTCTACAGGACGATTATCTAAATTGAACCCAGTGTAAATCCTCTTAGTATAAGACTTCCTTTCTTTGCAAAATGGTTGTTGGATGGTTCAACAACTCCATGGTGGTGGTTAAATGGGTATTTTGATGGATTGGCAGCTATCTAATAACATGTAAATATCCAACCTCTTCCGCATTTCTACTCCATCTTCGGTGCTTGAACTCTCTATTCAACTTCTAGACCACCCGATTACTGAGCTGTAACAACTTGTCATCGATAGTGCATCGAAAAATACAACTTAAACAACAAACTAAATTGTCTCTTGTTCATACAGTGCCAGTCAACAATCTTTCCTCTGAAAAAACAAACAAAATAAATTATCTGAAATACATCCCCAAATCTGCACAGCAACTTTGAAGATAGATGTATTGCTGATGGATGATTATTGCTGATACCTATTTCGAGTTGATAGAAGATAGAGATTTCACAATATTCATCAATTAAACAATATTTAAGAAATGTTATAAAGAAAACGGCACATTGGACTATCTCTATTCCTTGCTAGGTTGATAATATTGTTAGATAAGTTTAATATTTTAATTTCCATTGAATATTTTCTATCCTTACCTACGCTATAAAACTCTTGACTGAACCTTCTTCTCTGTCCTGTCTCTGTTATGATGGATGCTATACTTCCGTGAATATATGTTTATTTCTATTAGTCACTACTGAATATTAAGTTATGGATTGGAATGTCAATATATTCGTCTTGGAACTGTAGAATATTCTACTTCTGGTATCAAAACAACTATTCTCATTCTATCTATATTGTAATACTGTGTAGAATTAAACTCTTACAGGATCTTACTGAAACATGATGTGTTTAATTTTAATAAACGTTTAATCTTTAGACGATTTAAATTGATTATGGTAAATTGTAAAAATTCCAAAACTCTGTAATTTGTTATTCGTCTAGTTTAGGCTTCCTAAATTTACCTTTTAAAACTTAATCTTATATTTAAACTTTAATAATAGTTCATAAATAATTCTAAATCACCTACTGGTGTAAATTATCTACTTTTCAGACATAGATCAGCTAAATTCTGGAATTCAGTTTCTTGAATGTAGCATTAATTTAAAGCTGAGGCAATGATTTAAACAAATAATTTAATAATTCCATAAATTCATTATGTTGACAAATATAATAAATTCATTACTTAATCCTTTCAACTTATTTTCATAACTTTCTCCCAATTTGTTTAAACGCAGGAAATTGATATTTGTCAACCTGTAATAATTAATTTAGATATTTAATATAATAGATAATTTATTCCCCATAAATTAAATATGTCGCAAACAATCAAGAGGTTGCTAAGATGGCCGCAAGAAATACTGTTTTGCAAGTGCCCTATTGATGTCAATTCTTATCGACAACTATGATTTTGTAATATTCAACAGATAAAACGAGAAAAGATCCAACTTGAAATGACTCATGTCAGTAATAATACATGAATACGTGTTTAAATTACAAGAATGATCTGTAAGAGATGTAACTGTAGGTGAACTGAATTGAAACTGATGTATAGCAGTAGTATCTGGAAGGCACTAACATACCGTACATCGGATGAGGATCCTAGAGATACGATACGATAAGATGCTAGTGCTATACGATACGCGTCACAACATGCGACATACTCTACCTGTTCCAGATTCGACACTGATCAGTGCAAACGTTTTGAAAGCAAATTTCTAGTGCGATCGCGTTAGAAAATTTCTGATCGCTCTAGTGGAACCGCCTCATAGGCTTAGCGAATCTTTGTAACCTCTTGATCAATTGCTTCTAATAATAAGAATTGAAATAATTTTATGAATGAAACTTTCGCATTTCAGGAAATGTTGGAATTAGCGTGATTAATTTCCCTTCCTAAAACTAAAAACTAAACAATCCGTTCTTAAAATCATTCAATTCTCAATTCCAATGTTTCCTTTTTTAGAGTTGTGAATATTCACATAAATATTCTTAGTTCGTGTAAAATGTGTAAAATTTTAAATAATTTATTTTCGGTTTGAGTTAGACGTGACTAATTAATAAGTTTAGTTGTAAATTTTCAGAAAACAAGGTGAAAACTCACTGAATACATAAATAATTGTATTATAATAATATTTTTTATAAATAGTCTTATATCTTAGAATAAATCAATTATTCCTAATAATAAATCAACTATATAATGTTAAAGAATTTAATGTGTGCTACGAATAGATAATAGATAAATTTCTAATAAATGTAGGTGTTTAAAAGAAGCATCTTAAAAAAATCGTTAAATTAGTTTCTTATAGAATTAATTAAATCCCATGCTTCAATTCTAAAAATTACTGGTTTTTAATGATTAAGATGTTCCTATTTAAATTTGTTTCGTCAGGGAAAAGTCTCACATTTTTGTGTTCACAAATAAGTGAGAAATTAATTGAAATTAATAGCTTCAGTTAGTGCTCTCAATTTCATGATCTTCAAATGTTATCTCTCAACATATTAATAAAGTATGTAATATCCAGTCCAATAAACAAGTAAATAACCGTTAATTCTTATAAGTGAATTTTCCGTTGTATTAAATTAATCCTAAAGTCACTTCGGTGATATATATATAATAATAATTTGTTATTGATAACATAAACTATTAGTTTATTCCCAAATAAGAAACGTCCCATAAGTTTGAACTATGTTAATTTATCATTCCAGCAGAGTTTTCCAAAATAGGAACGAGTAATTAAAAAACTTAAACTTATACAATTTTGTATAAAAATAAATCGAATTAAAATAAAACTCTAACCGGTATGTAAGAAATTTATATACTATAAAACCTGTGCTATTGCTTCCCTTTATTTAAAATGGTCACTAAAATAATCATGATAAATAGTAGTAAATAGTTGTTATTAACATAAAATGCATCCAATAATCTATTGTTCAATTGCTCAGTGCATTTAATATGAACCAGGAAACATAATCAGAAGTTGTGATAATAATTCGTTTGAACAATAATAGCCTAATTCTAAACCAAAGAATGACGAACATAAATAAAATAAAAACTTTTTGTAAAAACAGGGATTTTATAAAAGTGTTATCAATCCAGTCAATTTTTATCTTTAATAGATAAATTTTCTTGAAGAAAGATATTAAAATTTTCACTTGAAAAAATCTCCAGTCGCAAGAAAATCTTGAGAAATCGCCTAATTTGAAATAGAAGTTAGTTGATTTTCCAAGTAATAAAATTGTTATTTTTGCCGATTCATCAGTTGATGGATTTAAATAGTTTATACAATAGGTGATCAATAATTTACCCAGACTTTATATTTAAATATAATTAACTGTGGTGGAATTTGTTACAGGAAAAAGTTTCATTGCAATGTTTTTTTTTTATAAAAATAAGTAAACTTTGTATTCAATCCTCGAAAGTGTTATTTATTGAATATAATATCATGTTTTCACATTATTGTTATATTTTTAATAAAATTTTCGGTAATAAAATACATCTACAGCAGCTAAAAATTAGTACATATTTAAATAACTTATGCCTTTTCTGTAACGAATGGTTATTGTAGCAAGCGTCCCTTCTATAATAGTATACATATCAATCACATTTTCCATGGATCATCCTTATAGTGTTGAATTATCCAAAATTAATTTGATAGAAAAGTTGTTTGAAATAATATTTTTATTATAAATTCTCCTAGTTGGTATTAAGATGTCGAATTTATTTATAAATTTAATTGTTCTCCCAAATATTACTCATATCATTCATCATAAAGCTATGAGCCTGGTTTATTGTAACAAAATTCACCCCATTATAATATAAACTCATATACTTGATAAACTAAATATTTTAAGATAAACTATTATAATATATTATGTGAGCTTTAATATAATCCAACCCATAATGGATGTATTTCCACCTATTTAATAAATAATGTTGAGACCTCAAACAAAATCTACCCTATATATTTCATCAGTCGTATAAACCTTAAATTCTATTAGTCGATATTGTATTCGATGTGACAATCTCCGAAAGGATGAATGATGTGTATGCACCTTGAGGATATTATTGTTAACGAAAATTGTAATATGTCTTGCACTGTGTGTACTGAATAGTTGATGAATGTTAATGTTGCATATTGCCTCGAGAGTGTGGCTGTATATTTCAGTTATCAAAAAACGTCTTCAAATCATCGCCGTTTCCGGGAAGATAACAACGATTTTCATAGATGAAGGTTATAAAATGCACTGTTTCTTTACAATGCTTCCCCTCTAATCCTAATCTTTTATTCCTCGGCTCTCTAGGAAATCGGAATCTGTCTTTAGTCATTTTTCCTGTGCTGACAACTCAAGGAAAAAGAAAATCTATGTTCGGATCTAACTTATATTTTAACTGATAACCCTAGCTTGCACTGCTTTGTAGTTGAATGCTTTCATCTCTCCATATCTTATTTGCCTGACTATCTAAGCGATCTGATCACCAGCAAATTTATGCTATCTTCAAGTTGGAAATAAAGAGCTTGAAAAAATGAAGTTGTAATGAGAGTTTGAGAATTAAAACGACAAATTAAATTAACGGAAGATTAAGGTCTAGCTCTCAAATCCTCATCAAACAAAAATACTTTTATTCTCAACTATTTCTAAAAATTAGCTCTATCTATACGTGTATTCTGGTTATTATTTGATCTATATTATTCTTTCATGCAAATTGTATAACAAAATTAAAGACCTTAACAAAAATGACAATTTAATAGAACATTGAATCTGAACAAAATGTATAAAAGTTGCACTACATATGGAGTCAAATCAAAAAATAACCATTAAATTTAAGAGTTTTTTGGGATTAGAGTTTCTGGCTGATATTGAACTGTCCATTCGAAATTCATTGTACCTTTCAATGGTATTCACCATGAATTAGATGAGTTTGAAACAAACCTTGTATAATCATGAAAAACCATGAGTTTACCTTATAGAGTAGACGATGAGTCTCGAACTACATAATAGAGCTATGACAGCTACTTCAAAGCTGAGATTACTGTATAGAAAACACTGGGCTCTACAAACTACCATAAATAATATTGATTTATGTATTTTAGAATTGACACCTTCACTATATAATCAAATTGTAAAAAAAGGTAATAATCAACTAGGTCATATCAACGGGCTACTTATATTAAAATAACAAATTACTGTTTTTCCAGTAGTAAGGTACGATACCTTGATGTTATCATGTACGGGTACTGCCAATAATTGAATGGATTGCATTTATTTTATAACTTTAGCCAGTTACACACATCGATTTTTCGACGTTCCATTATTTGCCGTCTTATGAATTGAACGGAACGTGACAAACATAATCTGTTTGCCTTCATCTGTTAATCTAATAGATTTTGTAAGTACGGCAAAAACTTGTACGTCCAAAACTCGATGTGTGTGTAACTAACCTTTCATAACTAATTCAGTTTTTAAATAAAGCTCCTTTCTAGTATTCAAATTTATTTCAACAAACAATAGAAATGCGCGAAAATAACTAATGTAATAAATAGACCAATATGTTTTCTTAATTAAAAAGAACACTTTAATTCATAATAATTTATAAATGTGATAAAGCTACTATTAAAATAAAAGTATAATAGTCAATAGCTCTAAATGGTTTGTAATACTAGCATGAACCAAAGTTGCAAGTTTCTGTTGGCAGAGAAATGAATAAAAACTATTGAAGCTTTCCATTTTTCATACTGTGCTTGACAAACTATGTATAAACGTGCTGAAAATGATCAGATCGCAAAACTTGTGTAAATATTTATATTTATTAGATTAACAATGGTTTGGTGTGTGCTTGTGCCTGCTCGTGGATGCTAAAATTAATGCTTTAATTTCTTCTTGCTGCATGATTTACTTTTAGTTCTATCTCGATTATTATTTTCCAAACTGTGTCTGCATACATATTACTGATAGACAACAAACTCATGGTATCATATAGGGAAATTATCGAAGGCACTCATTTAAAATCTCATTCATGGTCAAGTTCTGGCAATCAAGAAATCTTGGGATGTTGAAATATTGTTATTCATGAATCATAATTAGTTTTCTACAAAAATGTATGATTATTCTCTTTCTATGATTCCTTCCTTAAACAGGTTGACCTCTTTCCGGTGTCCCTCCTCAAGCAAATATTACCCTGAAAAGTAGATAATTTTACAGATTTCTTAACAGAAATTATTCACTTATTAACTTCATATTCAATTCAATGATATTGGAGGCAGGTTAGGATTAGGATGAATCTAATCTAAGGATGATTTCATTTGTTATATTTTTAATTCCATGGTTTCTAGCTCCTTCTAATTGAATTTATGAGATTAGAATTGACTCAAATTGATATTTCTACTCACATTGACGAAGTGAAATTATAACATAATTTTTAGAACATCATATTTTTCAGAATTCGGTTAGAACAGTTTTGGGTCTGTTACTTCCCCAACCATTTATGTGATTCGTATATCACTTAATGTTTATTGTATGAATAAATAAATGCGCTTCCAATATAGAAATGTCTCTCTCGTGCTTGCATGAATTGAATATTAAATTTATGAAGGAGGTTATCATTCACAACCCAATTTTGGATGTAGAGTACTTGGACAAAAATCAAAAGACAGACACAGGGTTATCAAATGTTATGCTTCAAACTTTTTCTTACTCGTTACATGTAATCAATCCAGATTATGATTCAAGCTGGCTGTATTGATGCTTGATACTTGCTCTCTTTGAAATATGTTAAATAAAAATAAATGCTGGATAAATTGAAAATAAATTTTATCAGTAGACTTGTAAATGTTATAGCTTCGTTATATGCTTAATTTGAAAGCTATGTCGCTCAATGTGTTGCTCTCTCCATGCAAAATCCGAAAGCAAATTATCGAGTAGAAACTTCTTAACAAACTACATTTTATAAAAGCACATAGATAGTTTCATAGTTGATAGAAAGTCTAATCGAAATGCGTAAGTAGTATGATGCGTTAGTTTTCGAATCCTATTAGAGGAAATTAAAATGCTATCAAATCCTGATGTTTTCAAGAAGCTCTCAATTTATTAAAAACTTCTCGAATCTTAACCATCCAATATGAGAATTTCCATAGTGTTGTAAATAAAATACGTTTATTTGACAAAAATCCAAGATATCTTCAACTCGCAAACAAACTATATAAACTTCTATGCTATATTCTTCAATTGATTCTTATTTCGCCCTAGAATTTTAGCATATGTCTTACTGCAATTTCAAAATAATTATTTTGTGTCTGACGAAAACTATAATGTAGGATGAAATCCACCCCAAATATCTTCATCACATTCAAGTCCACCTTTCAAAATGAAGAACTAATGAAATTTGAAATATAGAAAAGTATTCAAAGTACTCAATTAATTAATAAATTTGGGATAGGATCAGGACCAAATAATATAGAAAAACACGATAAATGTGGCTGTGTAAACTAGCTTGTTATGTGGATTATTTGGTATTAAAAATTTCCTATTCATCTATTCATAAGGTAAAAAACTTGAGATAGGCTTTATTGAGAATTGGATATTCGTTTATTCAATACTTAGGTGGGAATTATAGTTTGAAGAAAATATACATTCACCTTAAGCCTTTTGTAGAATTTCAATCTATTAACTAAAACAGTAGAATTCTTGAAATTTATGAAGAATCTGTTCAAATCCACATTGGAGATTATCTATCAGAAAACCCCAACTATTAATTAATTTAATTTTGAAAATGTTCGTTATCTCAAAATATTCCATAAAACCGAAATAAAAACTTAACAACTCGGGAATTTTTGAAAAAAATTACATTTAGGCTCAACTCGACTCAGGTCGAGAAGAGACGCGACTCTAGTCGAGAGCATGTGTTTCCAAATGGTGACACTCAGACCAGTCTATTCTAGTCTCCGCGACGTCACCCATTTGAAAACACATGCTCTCGACTAGAGTCGAGTCTCTTCTCGACCTGAGTCGCGTAAGTGTGAGTTGAGCCTATAAGCTCTGAAATAAACCTATAATAGAATATGTGCTGACTATTTCTGATGCAGTAGATTGATGTAATCAGCTGATTTTAGATCAACAGTTATTTCTCTCACGAAAGTGTTTCTGTCAAGATCTTGATTCCGATTGGCTCATGAACCCGCTATGATTAAGTTTAATCAATTTGATTGATAACAGCCTAATTGAACGATTTAGAGAAATGATTCAAAAAATAGCTGGGCGAATAAATTGCGAAAGTTCTAAGTAAACGTTTCAACATGGTCGGAGAAGAAATAATTTTATAAATCAATGGTTTAAATAACATAATATCTTATAATCATTATTCAATTACACTAATCAAGTAAAATTTTAACTTGAAAATACATTTCATTCATGTCTTGGGTTCTACGATATACATGTAATATAATAAATTTGTAAATATTTATGAATAAAGTTGAAGAAAATGATAAGACTACTAATAAAACATTAATATAAAAATATATTGTAGGGCAAATTTTGCTTTGCGATTCAAACTGAAAATGAGAAATGAAAACTTGACGTCATATGGTGAGGATTCCTTCCTAATAAGCAATAATAATCTTGACAATAATTGTGCATAACATCTAATTAGGCTTGAAAGTTTCAAAATATGCCCGATTTTATTTGTTTGAAGAATGTCCTGAATAATATTCCATTTGTACATCCATTAAATCCTGAGAAAAATGTGAAATCTATACTAACTTAAAATCTATAAAAATTTTTCAAAACTTATCAAATCCTGTTTCCTTAAATAAATATTGCCTAAAATATTCTCGTTCTGAAAATTTTCCTAATTAATAAAAATATATTGATAGAACTGCAATAGACGTGTTAATAAGAGCTGGTCCCCATTCCACTATTAATAGCAATGAAATGAATTATTATTGAATGCTATGTTTTTTGTAACTGTGATTAGCTTTGTAACTGCATGCTCATTAGTGATTATTTGTTTTATGTGGAAGAAATTATTCGACTAACACTACTATATCCATAGTAGAACCTTAGTCGTCAATATTTGACCCAAGAATTTGTAGTTATGATTTTTGAAAAGTAATCACAGTACATGTTTCTATTCAATGAGAGTTTGCATAGATGTTTCTTGTGTTGGAACTCAACTATTGCCATTGAAGAATTCACAATTATTCATATTTGGCCAGTCAAATAGTGTGGGAATTGCAATGATTTGTCAATATTGATATCACACTGCTCTTTGAATATGTGTTGACACTTTCACTTGTATTGATTTCCCATGTGTTCATGTAAAACTTTATCGAATGTTTAATACTAATTAGCAGAATCCATTACTTCACAAGATTGTGGAGACATTTTTCATGTATCTAGTTTCAAATGAAATGAATAGAATGAACTTACGCATATTTTTTATTTCCCAATTCAATAGAAATCTGATGGGAATGCTAAGATATTGATCGTTGCATCCACTATAAAACCATATCCGATTTTTCCTACTGTTATATACAACCTCTTCTTCAAATACATCACCTTATAAGGTTTTTCCTGAATTGGTTTAAAGTTCGTCTAGTGTGACTTGAAATCATGTATTGTATTGGAAACAGTTATTTGAAACAGCATGGTAATAATAAAATAAATAAAAACATGCAGCAGTCATGAATATCTCCTGAACTTATTTCAATAAATTATGATTAACGAACTGAATGTAAAGTGAATAGTAAACTCCAACAATATTGATACGGATCTTGAAGATTTACTCACAAACTATATCATATATTTCCCTTCATTGACGTACGGTACATGATTAGCTTTTAAACTCATCAGTTCGAATCTTTTATTTATTTTAATCCGCAAATCCCATGTTGAAGTATTATGATCGGGAAACTTCTATTATTTCGGGTTTAAAGTTGTTTTGGTAAAATTCAATCAAATAACTCTTAATGTTTTGTTATGATAGGTAAATTTCAATAACTCGGATGATTTACATAGTGGATACAATGATCAAAGGCAGGCGGCACATGGTTGTATTGCTTGCGTCTTGAATCAACGAAGGGCATGGATTTTAGACCATATAATTATAATCTCTCATCTCTTCACCCACACACAAGTAAAACTTATGTGGGTATCGAATGAAATGAATATAAAAAAATGAATTCAACTAGCAAACGAGCCTCGTGTTAAGATGGTCTTGCATTAATTTATATATCAACAAAATAATGAGTTGCCTAAATAAATTTATTCAACTAATGTATTTCATGTACAGCAAAGAAAAGTAGCAATAAAACTTAAATGAAACAATTGTCATTTTCACTAATTTATTCACAATGGTTTTTATTTACGATCAATCATATATTAACGATGAGAGCAGTATTTAATCAAGTAGTTATTCAATAAAACAAATCTGATTTCTATAATGCAATAGTATATGTTGTATGTTCTACTTGGATAGTTGACTCTTCAATACTTGACTTGAATTACAATGCTCAAGGCTTCATCGTTGGTTGAAACATGAGTATCGAAACGTAAAATTTGTGTTAGTAAAACTATATAAGAAGAAAAGACAACATATCCTATTCTATTATGAAAATCAGATTGTTTTTATTGAATAACTACTTGATTAAATACTGCTCTCATAGTTAATATGTGACTGATCGTAAATAAAAACCATTATAGATAAATTAATGGGAATTATAGCCAAAACATGTCGTGATTGAACAATTTTAAAAGGGTACTTAGATATCTAATTTTTTCATATTTTGTATAAAATACAATATATCGAGTTTTATTTCATTATGGAATAAGTTTTTTCTGATTCTTTAAACATTAAAAAATGTTTTGTCTGGTCTTATCAGATCTATTGCATACAAAGCAATTACATTATTCAAATTTAAATATGAAAATCAGCACTTAAAGTCTGCATTAACTCTGATAACTAGTTGAATTTAAATTTGTGAAACTTTTTATGTTTGATGAATTTTATTGGTGAACATGACATTAGCAAAACAATCCATGTGCAGTGTGCCGAATTGTACGCCTTTATTCCCGTTTGAAGAATTTCAGTATAGTTAGCATCCAATGCATTGCATTTTATGAACGAAATAATAATTAATGATTTGCTTGACAACTACTTATTCATACGCTAACAGCATAGCTACTATTTTGAGTTTGTTTTGAGTTTGATTAGAGCTTAAATGCGATGGGGGGTGGGGGGTTAGGTAGAACGCACTCTACACCCGGTTCCCTGTGTTTACAGCTGCGAGTTATCAGAGCTTTCAAGTCGACCCTGGAGGACTTGGAGGAACGCCGCTCCATCCATAGCTTGCACAGTTTGCACAGTTTGCGCAGCTCCCGGAGTCGACCCCTGTCCGACATCACTTATATAGACGAGGACCCCATCAAAACACCATCTGCCAATGCCAATGCCAATAATACCTCGTTAGCACCTCCCAAGATGGTCTCAGCCGCCGATGATCCCCACCGTCCCACCACTCCCAAACACTTGCCTGATCTCACTAAAATCGCTCATGAAACGAGCATCTAAACCCTTAACCCCTGCTCAACCCTCCTCCTTTCCTCTCCTTCCCTCGCTCGTGTGTGTGTGTGTGTCTCTCTCTACATTGACTCATGCTTTTCTCTAAAGCTCCCCTCAGGTGTCAAATGGTACCACATACAGGGATTTTACTTAATGTTGAATCACCGAAGGTAACTGTGACAACTGAACCTGTTTAATTATTATCTATTACTATTACTCTTTATGTAATATCAATAATGTACTTACACGTGATTATAATATACACTGCATGACAAATTTATCTTATCGAATGATATTCAATTTTTCTGTTTGTTTAAGCCCGTCGATTTTTCTTTATAATATATATAAATATAGGCTACTGATGTACTTTTGTAAATACTATTTTCATACTACTGTTGTTGTTTGTTGTTGTTGATGTTGTTGTTGAAACAAGTTGAACATTGTTGATTTTAAAATCGATTACTAATTTCCTAGTATTCAATAATAGTAGTACTTTTCTCCATCAATTGCTTTCCCAGAAGTGAGAATTGCATTTTCAAATTCAATATTCATCACTCGATAAAACTTCAATTCATACGTTTTTCATATCGATGTTTGACAAGTAAACGATCTTCTCCTATGTAGATTTATGTAAAGCTTGCTTCAAAAAAACTTTCACAGTGCATTTCAGTTGAATAAATTATAATACTTTTCTAGTAGACTCTCACTCAATCTTTGTTGGATGAGAATATGAATAATTCAATATCTTTCTATCACAAGTCGAAATAATCGATTGTGGTTGTATATAAACATCTTGTACGAATAAGGATAGCCATTATCTCATCTTATTCAACACACTTCAACTTATATAGTGGGCTAGTAGTTCTGCTCAAAAACAACTTAACATTTATTGTTAGTAATTCCCTTCAATTTAATTGATTAAGCTAGAATATTTATGCTTTCTGTAACCTGTTTTATCTTTTGAGCAGATCTACTTGCTCAAATTAAGTCAACAGTGGTACATAGAGGACTATCATTCCAAGGCTGTTGAAACTTAGTACTTCAATTTGATGGATCAGCCAAAAATTAAAAAATATTTTTTAATTTGCTATCGCTTGAAAAATTAGAATGTCACAATTATGAGAGTGAAATTTCGCAATTCATAAAGCGAATAATTGTTTTTTTAAACCTTTTTTTCGAGTCGCATCAAATTGAATGAGCTGGTAGGTTGCAAGGAACTATTGTTGAGTGTTATTATAATTTTATGATTGTTCTAGTTTGGAAACTTTCAGACTTCTATTACTGGGATATATTTGTTGGAATATTAGATTCTCAGAGGAAACTCGTCACTCAAGGTTGTCTGAGGAGAGCATGTAAGTATTTGTGCTCCTAAATAATAGAATAAAATAATTCTATCGAGGTGTTGATTTCATGAAAGTTAGGATTCATTGAATTACTTTCAAAGTGATTAATATTCTTATAAAATAATTTATGAAAAATGATACTTTGTTTACACTTGGCAACAGCCTCGTGATAATGGTAATCGTCTGTGTACCACGTTGTGCATGTAAATATAAAATATTTTTTCTAATGCTATTCCTATTTTTGTTGTTCATAAATATTTATTACTGATATAAAAGCTAGTTTAAGGCACACCCTAAAATTCTCTATCTTTCTGGCATCAAATGCTTATGTCGATATTTTTAAACATGTGCTGTGTGTTGTTTTAATCAGTACACCTAAGTGCTCTGCTATACTCGTAAATTATTTCAGCCTAAATGAGGAAACTGTTGCATCGAAAATCTAAGATTAACATTTTGAATAATGAACTGTTTTTTAAATTGAATAGGACAAACGGAAAAATCGTATTTCTGTTCATTGAAACTAGCTATTGGTTAACGCAAGTCAGTATGAGTCTTCCAATCAATATTTAATTTCAGATAAACCCTGCTCAGTCATATTCTTCATAAATATAAATTGATTATTCCAAAATGGCTCATTGCTGACGATACTCGAATCGTGAATTTTAATTTAACATGTTGTAAGCATCAAGACAATCTGCATATTTTAAATTTTTTGAGTTCACTTTTCTAGTCAGTATTATGAATTTCTGTTATTATATGGTTGAGAAATTAAGATATTCTTAAAATGTGTAGTAATTGGAAATATTTTACGGCAGATAGTACTTTTTCTAAATAAACTTCTAGATAGTAAATTAAGGTTAAACCATTTTTCTAATGCCATTGATAGAACTTACTGGGTGATAAACTTGATAAAAGAATTCAATTATTATTCATTCTCCTCTCATAGATTATAATTTATTGAATTGTACTGATTGTAATAATTCTATGATGATCGTAATTATTATAAACCCTGAATAATCGTATCATTCTTGATAAATCACATTCCAAGTCCTGAACTGATAGTTGTTCTAATTTTATAAAATTTTCTTCGTCTTCCCATTTAATTAATAATTTTTTTGTTTGAAGTTTGCGTGTAAAATTAAAACTACACACTTGTCCTCTCGTACTTTATAATGAATGTTTATTTGTGTAACTTTTGTAAATCGTGCAGCTCATCTTATTCGATTAATCAATTAAATTGCTTTCTCATTCCAGACCATAGTAGTTATTTTAATCACCCATATACAATTAATAATCACTCCAAGTGTGCGTATCAACATGGGGAGCTGCAAGTCATGTGTTTTTGCTCAGTTGATTTCACATTACATGGTATTTTCAGATCAGCATTTCAATGTATTTGAAGACATTTTATGACATATTTTTAAGACATTTCAATGTCAATTCAGTTAATTTCGTAATTCGTAGTGGTTGAAGGAGTGAATCGAATTTGAATCGGTCACACAACAGAAGTTATTTGTGTGAACCTCCAGATAAATAACCCTGAAAAACGTTCAATCTATCATTAAATCTAGTTTGTTATTAAGACGTAGAACTAATCAATCAATTTGACTCAAGGCTCATTAATTTAAGGTACCAATATACAATTTAGTATTGATAAATAATATTTAAAAAACAAATATTTTTTTAGATTTCAAAGAATTGATTATTCAAATTCTCTACATACTTCGTGTAAGAAAACATCTCTACATTCCATAAAATAGGAAATGATTGCATCAATTAAGGCGTAGAAATCGTGATACATATATTTAAAATCAGAAATTTTAAGAATTTTTTCACTACTTCAATTATTGTTATTGAATTTTCTAGCCATTATGGAATAATTTGAGAAATCGTTAGTGAGTGCCGAGTCTGAATTCAATGGAGAAATTATTTGTAACTATTCAACTTGTTGAGGTAATCAACTAGCGGCATTGAATTCTAATCTTTTTTACTACTTTGCATCCTCTTCTTTTACTATGGTTTTTAGTACTACTGTATTTATGATGTAATTCTTTGTCAATTTTATCATTGTTTGATATTGAGAGCTATTTTCCATTATTGTGTGAAGGATACTTGAAATGTATATAAACTAATATTAATAGTAAAAATATTAATAGAAGTCTATTATTTCTCCGGTGTAACGCCCTAGTCGTCTCGGTTATCCTGGCCTGTCCTCGACTATCCTGAATTTTAAATATTATTTGTAATATTCCGATTCCTATAAAATACTATAAATATGTAGAATTCCATGAGAAACATTGGTGACAGTAATTCAAATTCAATTTATTTACAACCAACAATACAAAAAAAAATGTAAACAAGACAAAGTCAGAATATTATACATAGTCACAGTAACAAAGATCTGTGGAATTTGATTGAGTTCGAATAATATTTATGATTTTTCAATAAGTATGTTCCCTCTAATATTCTAAAGAATAATGCTATTCAATAGACGAAAATTTGATCCTGCAATTGTATTCACTTTTTCAATAATTTTCTAAATGTGAAGCATCTCGTGTTATCTGTTAAAAAACAATATTTTGATAGTTATAATATGTGATTGATTAATCAATCACAAATGCTCAGTGGAAGCTGTGCACTTGATGATTTATCACAAATTACTTTTTGCTCCATAGAATGATAATTGAGTTTAATTATTCTAAATAACTTTTCAATTGATAAAATTCTACACAGCCCTGTTGAAATTGTTTTGCACTTTCTTCAGAATTTCATAGCATTTTTCAAATTATTCGTGGGCTCAACTTTTGCTCTCATTGACACTTGCTTTGAATGATCGAATCTCATAAATACTGTTCCATAATTCAAATTCAAATTGAGTTTTATTCACAAAATCATAACAAATGCAGTAGGCCTACATGAATAAATAATAAAAAACATCTGAGTATAAAAAACAAACATTTTTAATAATCATTCAATTGTTATTAATAAGTCCTAACTCCGCCTAATAAAGATTTTTTTCATTTCATTTTAATTACTAATTATAAAAATATTCAGTCTGAGTGAATGTCTTCCAATAATTTACTTCATTTCAGGCGGATTAATATAGTTTATTATTCTAGATTTTATTAGAAATCGGTAGTTATACTTACCTATCCCTATCTTAAATTGTTTTAATACAAATTTGAGAGAAAAAAAGTCATGGGTTTGTCTCTCTCAATTATTTCAACAATAAATTGTTTTTCAAATGTATTATGAATAAATGAAAATAAAAGATGATCAACCCTTTAACCCTTAAAGTTTCAAGCTTTGGAGAAATAAATGATTATCCTGTAAATCATCCAATAAAAATATAAGTCCAATAGTCTGCCTTCCATAAACCTGTGTTTCAGCTTATGAATTTGTACAAATAAACAAAATTAGGGAGTCCGATCTCACTAGTCGTCAAGTCTGCAGAACCGGTTGAAATCAATCTGAAACATGTATTAAATTTAAAGAATGTAGCCTTGCATTATAAAATTTGATAATTTAATGTGATAAGTTACAATGGGCCATTGAATTCAGTATTTTAATAGGGCTACATGAATTGTTTAATTATTATACAAATTACTAGTACCCTCTCAATAATGTTTTACAATATAAAATAAAACACTTGGCATAAGTGCTCGAAACTAGTTCTGTTTATTTAAACAAGTATAAAGAGGATACTAGAAATTTCTATAATTAAAAAAAGTTAATTTGTCATGTTGCATTGCATATTATTAATTTTATGTAAATTATTCAATGTTGGGCAGCTTTTGCTACAACTATCAAATTTATCATCATTGAATGAGTTTATTCATTTATTCATTTTATTCAAGTTAGCAGATTAGCATATCCAAACAGCTTATTCTCACCTACCAATCAGCTCCGCTACATAATATCACTTGGCAAACTTCTGCGTTATTGGTATTACAAGCATATGAGCATTACTTATCAGCCTACCCTCGTAAATTATCAATTTAAAGCGTTCGTTTCATTAGTTTTTTAACTCTACCTCAGTTTCTACTTGTCTTTTTTTGTGATTAACTTCTTTCAATACAAGGGGCATATAGAAAGTAAGATTGCAGTTTTTTCTTATGTTAGTTATTTTTTATTGTAATAAAAAAGTACACCTTTTGAAAGCTTGTGCTTTTAATTATTTTTCCACTACAAAACCAGATTTTTCTACGCATTTCCTTGACACGTTTATTGCTTCTGAAAAACTACGCCGACATGAATTTTACATGGCACCTACCGCGGATACACCTTTTGATAGCTAAGTTTCTTGGACAAAATGTTTCCGATGATTTTTCACAAACCTTAGGATCCTGTTCAGCAATTCTCGAAGCATAACTCTTCGATCTTTGTCTAGAAAACACTTGGTGCCGGTTGCGCAAAAGCCGGTTACATTTTAATTGTGATTAATTCCACGAGAACCAACCAGAGAAGCCGTCTTATCAAAAAGGCCTTCTCTGATTGGTTCTTGTAAAATTAACCACGGTTAAAATTCAACCGGCTTTTGTGCAGCCGGGCCTCAATCTTTATTACCTTCCTATGACCAGGATCCTGGATTGGCAGTGTCACATCAGGGTAGTGTCATTTCAAGTCCTCCAATGAGCTTCCCATGAATCCACAAGTTTGTTAAACACCCATAGTCAAGATGTGTGTGTGTGAGTGTTTTGTCCTGAAGGATCCTGAGATTAGTGAAAAACCATCGTCAACATTGTATCCTAAAAAATTGATTATAACATGGTATGTTCGCGAGGGTCCCATATAAAGTTCATTGGTGACATGATGGAGTTCTTTACAGCAGGTATTCAGAAGTGGATAACTAGTCAGAAATTTCTGGACTGTAGAAAAAACTCAGTTGAAAGTGCAAGCTTTCTGATGGTATATTTATTTAATACTAGCTTACCCGGCGAACTTCGTACCGCCAAAAAGGCAATGTATCTCTTTATTTGGTGAATCAATGTATCTCTTTATGACTTTATTTGGTGAATCATGAAATTTATCTGACAATCAATATTTTCATTTACATCTCAATACGGACTTCCTCTGTGCTTTTAATACCGTTTTAATACCAGTAAACAATTTTATCACAGAGTGACGTGTTTATTACAGCTGGTAAGTTTAGATGCTAAATCATATTATCAGAACATGATCTTGAATCATGATAATCTTCCCGTTCTACGTTAGCCGCTCGGCCGACAATTTCGAAAACATAGGTCTGTAAAATGGATGAATATATAATTATTTTTAGCCCCCCTATTAAAATTTCTGGCCAGAAACCATCCCCAATATTCACACAATATATTCCCAAAGTTTCATGCCGTTCTATCTGTCAAGTAGCTTTCGAGTACATAGGGAACAAACAAACAGACATTCATTTATAAATAGATTTCTTTATTTCAATAAAATAAAACACACATGGAAAAATATGACAACCTTACTTTTTACATGCCTCTCGTATCACCAATGTTTGTAAGGTTCCATATCGTTGATACTTTTATGGTGGGAATTACTAATTCGTTATAAAAGCTATTTATTTTGTATATAAATGGTTGTCAAGTCCAATAAATATTTTTCTTCGATTGACTACAATCGTGTTCCACCTTTTCTCCTTTGTTTGAGGGAAGCTAATATTTATTATTCATTCATTCATTTATTAAACCACCATATTTGACCATGAAAACACTAATGCATTACGACTTAACTTGAATATTTTTTCATCTGTAATATTCTAAGTAAACCAAAGATAGCTCATTTTTCCTATAATGCTTCTAAGCCATAAAGGTTTTTTGAACACTTCCATTACTGTAAATTTTAATGATTTCTATAGCATTGTGCTATTTGCAGTCCAAATCTGATGTGGATCAGATCCAAAATCTGTTTTGGAGACCTTTGTTTTCAAGAATCTATTCTGTTATAGTGCCCATAACGTTGCATCATTCTTAAATCGAAATATCAAAAGCCATGATAGGTTCATTTTTTTCAAAATTCTTCTGTTGAATTCATCAAATCAAATGCATTAATCTTCATACTGTTGACTAGTTATTTGAATAAGTGAATTTGAGGACTTCCGTCGTCTAGTATTTTTTCTTCCTCTGTATCTTGATGTCTCTATTTCTTAACATAACAGGGGAATATCTGTTTACTATTTTGCCTCTCGTTATTTATATTATGTAAATATATATATCTAAAACCTTTATATTCCAATGACATAGGTCACTAGTAATAGACTAGGTTTTTTTTAAATAAGATTCGATCAAGTATCTTAAGTAAATTTCATTATTTATGAACTTAATTGTAATTTTCAATACTAGCTATTAGCTAGTATTATATAGTGCTAGTGCTCGTTATAATTTCTATTTGTTGAGAGAATATAATTAGATAATAATCTCGATAAATACAATTTAAATAATGTTTTCTCAATTGAATCCTCCTATTGGTCGTTTTCTCTCAATGTCCCTTATTTAGAATTGATTGTCTATAGAATATTGCAATAGTTTAGAATCTTGCGATTTTTACTGTACGGGTAAATTATACTCTGTTCTATTTACCTTCTTGATGTATTCGAAATGTATTTTATGAAATTCCATTTATTTACCTAACAATACAGGATGGATATACTCGAATTGAAACCCATTTCAATTTTCCACGATTCATTCGGTAAACTATAAATGGGAACAGATTTGGTGGTATATTCAATTACAACAATCAAATTATCAATGATAAATAACCATCAATGGCTTTTACCATTATTATTGGTTAATAATAATGGAAATTTTATGTCAAGTACATTAATCGATATAAGTGCAGTAATCTCTAAATAACTTGATATTTTATCGATGTGTTAGTCTCTTATTTTTATAATTATTGCGTTTAATAACAAATAGGCTTCAAATGGTTCTTAAATAGCAACGTGAATTGATGGAGCTAACCAGAACTGGTTGGGAGCTAACAGGGTACTTTGAATAGAAATAAATGTACTTACTATAACTTTATATTAGTTGATAATACTGATTAAGACATAGTGAATGTCGTTTAGGCATATCAGTCTTTTATAACTAGCTCTAGCTCTTCCAACCTACGCTGGTTCAACTCCCTTATAATACGATAGATATACATAAATATTCATTCCACTTTTATAATATTTTCGTATATTATACTGTACGGTGTTTCTGTTATCACTAATATAATGCGATTTATGAAGTTTCTAAATTTATAAATATCAGTAGTGTCAAACTTGAGTAACTCGTGTGTATTTTATTTGAGATTAATTTATTCTACGGTCTGATTGATTATTGATAGTTACAGTGTTTACTTGTTGCTTATCTCTCTAATTGTAAGTTAATTCTATTTATACAAATTAAGAGTTCAGTATTAACGAGAAGATCGTTTCATTGATTCTTCTAAATGCTTTTGGCTTTTAATGATAGGATTAGTAAATGTAATTGTTATACTGTTGCTACTCACATAGCCTGTTTTAAAAATGGCGTTTGCATACTTTTACATACATTTTTATGAACTCGTTAGATAGTATGAATGTGAATCATTATCTTGAATGCTCTTAACTTGTTATATTCTTGTATACGAGGTATATTTAACTATAACCATTTCTGGAAAATCTTATAAAATATTTAATCAATTGCTTTATTCTATGTTGATGTTTTAAGTGTTGAAGCTTTTTACTGTTACAATTTCCATACCAAATCATCTTTGAGGCATACAGTACAGTTTGCCGGAAATGATTTGAAAATTCTTGATTTTATCTTAAGATTCATCGTGTATTACATTTCCTAATTCTTTATCTCTAATTTAATTCAACAATTTATAAATGATTTTTTCCGATGATGAATAAATATTTTTTTACAGAATACGAACATTTACTGAATTATACCCTCCACTGCAATATTTTCTACAGCGAGAAGATACTCAGTTATGAACTTGTATAGCTTTCTGTGGATTATTCCACTCTGATTTCATACAACTAGATAAATCTATCAATACAAAATATCGCTGACATTACAAATTACCTATTGATCATTATACCGTAATAGAAATTAGTATAATTACAAAGAACCTAATACCAAGAATTAAACATTACAATGTTATAAGCATAATACGAGTGCTCTTATATGCTTACTAATTTCTAATAAAACTGATATGGTTCAATATCCTTTCTTCTTGAATCTATTAAATTGGTGAAGGTATTGATTTGTGGTAATATAGTGCTCATAGAATTTAAGTGGCTATTCTAGGACTCATCCCTTGTGTTCCAAGCACCCTATCACGATGTTATAAGAATGGAAACTAGTTTACATTAAGGTATTACAATGTTACAATCTATACATCGATTTACTTGGGAAATATCCACCAATCGCTCATTTTTTACGTCTATATGTGTATTTCAATATTATCATGCAACTCATCACTTGGTATGATTGTCATGTATCGTATCTGTTGTATTCCTTATTTTATTTAGCTCACATCGATACATCATAAAGTGTGTTTTGTTAATCCATCCATCATGCTATGATAATTATTTTTATGGTACCGCTAAAATAAATTTATGTTGAGTTCGATTGTTGACATGCAATATTGAGAAACTTTTGCTGTTGATATATCGTCAAAAATTATAAAATAAACTTTTGCAATGTACTCTGTGTGTCGATGTTGTTTGTAGTTTAGAAAGAACTGAGCAGTCTCAAGAAAATGAAAATTTCTATGTAGGGATAATTAGAAAACCGCCAAAGTCATAACTGATTAAGTGTATGGAGAGTATTTTTTTTATAAAGGGAGTCTTTGTTTTGATGAAGGAATTTTTCAGGTTATTGAGGGTGTGAGTAGCATGTGTTGGGCAACGAAGCTCTTTATCTTCATAAACGTTACTATTTTTGTTCGTTTTCAATTCCACTAGATGAGTGTTGTATATTGTAAATGGATGAATGTAATATAATGTAAGAGCTTGCTGATAACTTCCCTTTTGTTTATCTATATTTTGTTATGTTTTAGTGGCAAGCCGTTTCATTGTTGAAATCTAGATGATCTGTGTATGTGTAGTCCTTGAGCCCGTGGACTCTATCACACCAGACCGTTAAACGTTAAACCCTCCTTACAGTGTTATTTGTATGTTGTATGTTCGGGCTGACCCTAGCCCGATCTTGTTTTGCAGTAGCCTTAGATGTAGTTACTTGTCAGGTTGATTCAGTTGATTCAGCACCTGTAGAGACCTAATTGACCAGGCTTGCCATAGTCACCTGTTACTATTGCAAGCTTTGTCTTGCGTCTCTGCAGCTCTCTCCTGTTTTATCACTCCTCTTTATATTATCTACTGCAATCTGTCTCATTATTTCTTGCCCTTTACTTGAAGGTGATAGGTGGTGAATTGCAAGAACGTTTGATTCCGGTTCCCTACAGCAAGAGCTCCACAGATCAAGCTGTAAGCCGCTTCCTACCATCTCTATCTCTTTTCTTGTCCGCTCGTTCGATTGCTCTTTTTTTATTTCCTATTAAGGCTGTTCGTTCCATATGAAATAACATTGGCCGCAGGCAAACATGCTATTGCTTGGTTGGGTCTTACCCATCTAACACAACAATCAACTGCAGCACGATCGGTTGATTAATTATTATGTTTGCCAGGCGCTTTATACAAATCTATCAATATTGACTGAACAGCCTTAAATTTGCACTACACTGGTGAAGCCCTCTTCAATTATTCTAAAACGGCGATGATCATTAGCAATCATCCAAATAATATTAATTAACATTACAATAAATCTCTTTTTAATGGGCTTCACTCAGTTTAAGTGTGCTGTGCTGCTTTCTTTGTTGTCCTTACATTAGTAGCTCTTATTAATATAAGAGTTGGTGTGTATTTGCGATTTGTGTGTATGTGTGTGCGCGTGTGAGAGTGCGCTTGCTTGTTATTTTGTTAAAATTGAGTTTGTTTTCAAAAATTTTCTGATTGGTTTGCGTTCTAAGTGATTTGTATTATTTTTTCTACTTATTTTCAGGTAGGTACTGCCAGAATGCATGTTTATCTTTTTTATTATGATTTTCATTATGACACTGCAATCAAGCATTACTTTGAGAGTTTGTTACATTCATCTACGCTTTGCTTTGCTTTGCCTCCACTTTCCACGATCTGTAGAACTATCATCCACCGTTCTGTGGCATGCTTTCTTCTCTTTCTACTACTGTTGCCACCTCTATTTCAGGTATAACCCCGTCGGTACATATATAATGTGCATGTGAAATGTTCATGAGAATTGGTGCAGTTTGGTGGGATTGACCGTTATAGAACTGTATTACTGGTGTTGACTATGACTACTGCAGCTAGGCAGGCATTAGATTGGCTTCTGTGGTGTTTAATGGTGGTTGAATATGATGCGCATAAGCATGGCGGATATTGCCAAAATGGCACTTCTCATTGCTTAAAATAACATTGAGTATATATGACATTATTTACCCATCAGTAATTTAGATTGTAACTGGTTTATAACCAATATGTAACAGCACGTCGATTTCTATTCACTAACCATTCAAGAATATTATAACATCTAATTAGTAGTTAGACAATTATCATTTAGCTGATAGACGCTAACTAACAACTAACTAGAACTTTACTACTATTATTATTATATCATCGATTGGTTAGTATGAGGTTTGAAGCTTGTGCTGTAAATTAGTTACGAATTGCTTACTGCATTTTTAGATATTAGTGGTGAGATATAATCCTGTTATAATAAAACTAGTTGTAAGAGTTTATGTATCAAGCATTATAGAATTAATGTTAGGGAAATATTCATGTTTTTCCTGAAAACTAGATCTAAATTTCAAGTCTTCATCATATCGATTTGGTTGCAGAGATAAGGTTTGTGTTAAGTCAAATATGTCGCAATATTTTATTATTAGGAATGCATGTTCTGTAACTGATTATAATATTTTCCAATCTGGATATAATACAGTGAACCTGCCATTCGAATATCTACTTTGAACACCATCTCCACTACCGATTTGTAATCAAAGGACCTCATTTTTAGATTTTGAATAGTTAGTGATGTGTCTGATATAGTTATACATGTATAACGATCGATTAGATACCGATCATTATTCAAGAGATTATAGTTGTATTTATTCATTTATTTATATATATATTAAGTAGAAATTCAGCTGTATTGAGCTTTTTACTGTATCAATCAGCTATTTTGCATGTGCATTATCAGATATGACAAGTGACAGTGAAAGTACAAATGAATCTGTTACATTAGCTTTGTAGCAAAACTAGATATAGACATTCTATTATTAAATTAGAAAATTGATCACTGCTTCCATAGAAAGGTTCAATAGTGAAAAACTACTTTTATTACTAATGAAAATCTTTGTAGAAACATGATAGCACTACACTAATGATGCTTCATTGATAAATAAAATCCTACTTTTATTGAGTTGATACATTCAATATTTCAATATTACATAAAGTTTGTAACCTTTTCTAATCCAATTTAAAGCAATACTGTACTCTAAAATCAGTGGTATTTTATTCTTGAATGTGTTATTCTATTTTGCTGCCAATGTATAATTGTTGAGTTGAGAATTAACAATCTCATTTTCGACCCAGATGAAAGTATTTATAATTTGTATTGTTATGCTCGGATAGTATTCAGTCTACAATTAGTAGAAATAATTTGAAATTGTGTATAGTATTACAGTTTTTATATTGTAATATATATCTGTTTTTCAAATGAATTTTACTGCTTGTTGATTAACAATATATATTTTTAGATTTATTGTCTAGTTACACACATATCGATTTTTGGACGTAAAATTTTTGCAATGAATTTTATGATGTTTTTGCCAAGTTCCGTATAATCTGGTAGATTTCATAATCGATATATGTGTAACTGGCTAAATTCTGTGATATTTGAAATATGTTTGTATTATTCCATGATCATCTATGTTGATACAATTCCTTCAAACGTATATTAAAATTGTTAAGTATTTATGACGTTGGGACTTATCCATGTTGGAAAATTTGTCAATCTAATTGCTTCCCAAAAAAAATATGTTGAGTAATTGTCATGTATTTACAATTCAAACTCTGTTACCTATATATATCACGATGCAAGTTATACTTATCTGTGACATATGAATGCAGTTTACCAAGATTGAGGTCAAAGACCACTTTAGTTTTGTCAATTCACAATTTTTTTCTGTAATTATTATCTGTTTTAAAAAACGAATGAACTTCACTAGTGTCCCAATTCAACATTGTCATGCTACCATTATTTTCAAATAGGCTATATCCAACTCACTAGATTATTCTAGAATCGTTTTACATGACCAAATACCATAAACTCTTGAATTGTATTTCTGACTTGAAGCTAATTTTAATTTGTTTTACAATCACCAAGATAATTAAGGCTGTGCAAAGGCTAAAAAAAACTTTCCACTGGTGTTATTTTTAAAAGTTTTTCGATGTGTGTATCATCAAGCTGTCAGAATGAAAAAGTTTTCTCAGGAAAACATTTTTTTTTCCGAGATACTCCTTTTTAAGATATGAGCGCCTAAAGTTTAAATTTTTGGGACAGAACATTTCAAATTCGGTAAGAGATAAATCTATGAGATTTAGAGGATAAATTCTTCATAGTATCGTTAATTGAATAAAACAGAAAATTTTTGTTTTATTCGATCAACAATACCATGAAGAATTTATCTTTTAAATCTCATGGATTTATCTTTTACCGAATTTGAAATGTTCTGTCCCAAAAATTTAAACTTTAGGCGCTCATATCTCAAAAAGTAATGATCGGAAAAAATGTTTTCTTGAGAAAACTTTCTCATTTTGATAGCTTGTTGATATACAAATAGAAAAACTTTGAATAATATCAACAGTAGAAAGTTTATTTTTAGCCTTTGCACAGCCTTAAATATTAAGTGTATAATATTTTAGGTTATTTTTCTAGATTGAATATGAGATCTCATGTTTTCATAAATATTGTAAAACTACTATAGCGAAAACTGAATGTAATTCTACTCTTATCAATGATGATAGACAAAAATTGTATCTTCACTAATTTGAAAGAAATCCTCAGTGTTTCGTGTATACAATATACCTCATCAAAAGGTAACTGAAGTGATTTGGATTTGGGATATGCCAAACTGATTATTGTAACATTTCCATTAGTCTACCATCAACCATATTCTTGCTCCCTTCTTTTTCAATATTTATATAATATCCTGCGTGAAACATTGTACAATGAGTAATTATTGTTTCTCAGGGGTATGTAATGTTTAATCTTTCACATAAAATATAGATTAAATGTTGAAATGTTGTTATAGTATTTCCAATGTTCGACAAATGTTGTGGTATTATGTACATTCTAGGAATATTCTAATCTGTGGAAGGCAATGCTCATAAGTTTAGACTGTAGATACTTTTCCGAATGTAGCCTACGCAGTCATGTTTATACTTACTTCAATATGTAATTTATACTCAAACTATTACTATAGAGTCTTTATTAACCCGAAGATTGAGACTTCTCAATTTTTGTAGGAAAATCTCAATGTCTATCTTGAGAAGTAAGGTTTCTTCATTATTATTTTCAGTCTATTAGAACTAAGCAGTTGTAAGACTTCATCAATTTCAAGTAATTAAATGATTAACTAGTAGTCTATGGTACAACATTCATTTTTAATTTGTATGATTAGCGTCTGGTTGTTCACTTGAATTTAAATTCCCAACCAAAATAAGAATTTTTATTTTTATGAATAGTTGTCGAATAGTAATTATTTCTTCAATTCAAACAAATTACAGAATCGAATCATTCACAGAGCTGGACCAAATTTCCAAGTCAGCTTCATTAGGATATCATATTAATATTTTATTCAAATTTTCCTTTTAAGATCAACTACATGAATGTGTTTAAAAAAATATTGTTCCTACATTTCAGATTCTCCTGTTATCATGTGTAGTAATATTTAGCAAATTGATATCATTGTTACATCAAAATGTAACCATGATAACACAATTAATGTATCTACAACGGTTATTGCTTGCGCAATCCATTAGCTCAAAAAATCATATTTGTAAATTCGTCATTTCTTCAAAAATCATTTTATATTTTGCGTCACTGTTCAGAGCAAATGGTTTTTTTTTAGTTGAATCATAACTGAACAAAACGGAATTTGATTTTCTAGTGTTATAATTGAATATCAAGCATGGAACAAAAATTCAATCCAGTTATTAGAAAGTATTTGTACTTGTTTTTCTCTTTCAATAATTTGGTAGACACTTATTCAAAATTCACGGGAAATGAACTCCTCACCATCCAGGAAGAATTTCCACACTATAATACATTTAAATTTATTTATATATTTTTTCAAGTTGTGTACAAAAACTACGCTTCAAGTAATATCCAATTACTTGTCTTCGAATCACATAAAGTTTACTGCTTGGAAGTTATTCTATTTAATTTTTATTTTAACACAATTTGCTATTAACACGTTGCATTTACATTATAGTCCTACTTCTCTCAAATTAATTGAATCAACTTGAAGCTCATTGATTTCCTTGTTCCATGTGTGATTTCTGATTAAATCAAATTTATATAAATACCAATGGAAATTGTAGACATTTGTAGTCCTTAGAAGTGGTAAGTTTTTTGTCAAGAGGTTAGACCATTTCTAATTATGTGAAATATCACTTTTGATGCTTTTTCTTCTTACTCATCCCATCTTTAAAGTGAACTCTCATAAAAAAATGATAAAATTTTGTGTTGTTGAGGGAACATTGGAGTATGAATCTCCTTCAATTTGGAAGGGAGGATGGCTTGTTGCAGTTGTATGATTGACAAATTTCTGCAGATAAGATGTTATACTGATTAAATTTGTACTAAATCCATATATATGAAATTTTCACTGTAATAGTTTGTGAAATTAATAATCGATTTAATTCAATTAGGTCTAAAAGCTAATAGCTTGAGTATTACAGAACTCAGTGGCGGAAATGTGACCTACGAGACAATCAGTTCAGCTTGTTAGCAAAGGCGTGCGCTTGCCACGTTTGACAAGACAACTAACAACTTAAACGATCTTCTCTTGTGTGAGTAAGCTCTAAGCTCAACTAGCTACTTGTGTGCTCCAGCTGAAACTGAATGTTATCACATTTTATCATGTCTTTTCAGTCAGACATGTTTTGGTCCGTGTCAGTTTCATGTTCAAATCACACCAATCCTCTGCATTCAATTCCAGTTTTCTAAGTGTCACTGTGCATCGTTTTCGAGATGTTGTATCTCAGACTGCACTCATCCAACTTTCAAAACAGACTAATTGAAACTGTTTCACAGTGGTACAAGCTACTGTTTTTCCAAAACTTCCAATTTTATACTACTCTGTGTGCCATCCACATCTTCGTGTCAAATTTATATAAACTGTCATGAAATGTTCTATTTAAAACAACAAGACTAATTATTTACAATTTACTTCAACTCTTAAAACTGCTCCATCTAAATATTGTTTGTATTGTGGTTGTGGGCATGATTAGAATAATGTAGCCTTGTAGACACAGCAGTTGAATGTGCTCTTTCGTATGACTGAATATTTGTTACCAAAGCAAGTACCGTACTGTAGTTCAATATTCAGCACAAAATATGCGTTATACAATGTGTTCACTTATTGATGTATTCTATGTTTCTTGATCAAAATCAATATATTGTATATTTTTCAAAAGTAATTGCATGCTTTAGTACATGTTACTAACAACATTAAGAATATTTACTTCAAAAACTTTGAATAGTGCTGAAATAGCTTGAAAATACTGAAGTTTTTTTGTCATTCTCCACATTCACTAGATGCTTGATATTCTTGTATTCATGTGTTCTTCCTACAATGGAACCATGTACCTATTTTTTAGAATATTAATTAACGTATTCTGGTAATTATATCTTAACGGGACGTAGATCATTAGATCTTCTTCAATTTTCTCTTCAAATTAGACTTTTATCTATTCACTTTTTCATATGTACTAAACTATATTTCAAGCACCTATATACGATATCTTGTTTATTATATGTATTGCACTTCTCTTACAAAAATTTTATCAAGATTTTAAGTTTTAATCTACTGTTTAATGACTTTTTTAATAAAACTCTCGATCTATCTATAAATAACTTATGATTATATTCATAATGGATCATTTCGATTCTCTAATCCATATCAATCTTTGTAATTACATTTCAATAGTGTTGTATGCGGCAAGCGAGATTTTGAACTACCAATCCACTATTCTTCAAACAGGAAACAACCATATGCTCAAAACATGAATCTCCAAGTGCAGGAACGACGTTTTAACTTATTTTATTCCATATTTTTTATCATTATTAAGTTTCATATCATGTCTATCTTTCATCTAGAGCGCAGGTCGAGTGTAAGATCATCAACATTATAAACATCGATTAATAAACATGCATTTTTTGTGGATGAAATATCTATTACTCTCAACATTATGTACGAAAATTAAACGATGAAAAATAAATTGATCAATATCAATGTTGAAAGCATTCTTGAGTTATTGAAATTGAGATTATTGAATACATTTACATTATTCAGCAGGCGTGAGGAGTTGAAACTCCAAATATTTAAAGTAAATAATAAATACAGGATGTTTCGATCGTATTTAAAAATAACATCTAGGACTTATAGGCTACTTGTACTCATCAAGTTTATGAAAACGTTCCTATAATTCCAGGTAAGAAGCTGATACTGCCCAACAGCTGGTACACCCCAAAACGTATGACAAGTAACAATAAACAAATAAATATGAAATTTAATGGGGTTAATTAAAACTGAATAATTATGAGGCATAATTTCTTGAATTCATTGCGCCGTCTATCCATCTAAATTCTACACACGAATATTTGACAGGAATCTGTTGTATTTCATGTATTTTTTGTTCTGATATAGTAGTGGCCTGAAAGCTTTTCCTAACAGTTGGCAGTCATAATTTTTCGGAAAATTTTCTGGTTTGTTTAAAAACGTCCGTTGATGCTCAATTTCAAACAACTTACCAAAATATTTATGGTTTTCGAGTTATTAGCTAGAAACTGATGAAGCACCCCAATATTTAGAAATTTTGGGTGATTATTTGTTTTTTTTTTGTAATAGGCCAACTGTAAGTTATAATATTTTTGCTTTATTCGATAAATAGGCCTACTTTATTTTCTTAATAGGCCTACTGTATAATATGTTTGCTTTATTCTATAAATAATTACCATTTTCAGTTTGTCTAATCCTGGGTGTTCTGCCATGATTTTATTTTGGGGAAAATTCGAGAATAGGGAAAAGATTCTCTCAATGGAGCGTTCAAACACCAAATGTGTTTATTGCTAAGAATTTCTCTTTATTTTGATGAGTACAGTACTAGCCTTATTGATTTGCACGGTATCTATGTGTGAAACACTTCTGTAAATGATTATGGTACGCAAACGGGTTTCAAAACAAGCTGGAACAGATCCAGAAGACCTTATTATGTAATTAATTGCATGCTTTTCAAGTTAATGTACTTATTTATTTTATTTAACTCGAATTAGATTTTGGGAAATTTTGAAAAATTTTGTAATAGGATAATAACCGTCATCACTAATAATATTTCTAAATTATTTAAGCATCTTAATCCACATGAGTTTACGTGTAACATTAATTTTTTACTAAAATTATGATTTTAATGAAAATTTCTAAAAAAGAATTAAATATGTTCAAAGGCAATATATAAGGTTAACAAACTCAATCAAAACTGTTGGATATCGTATTTAAATATTGAGAGTAGACAACAAATTTACATAATAAATGACAGGTTTGACTTATGATTCAATTATCAGTATTGTCTTGTATTTTTAATTCAAGCAGTGTACTTTAATTAATACTGAGACTCCAAAAAGTATTTAGGCCTAGTTGAAGGTTACATCAGGTTTTAAAATTCAAAATACAACCATTACTATTTCCTATAGCGTTGCACCAAAAAAATTTTTTTTTCGAATTGCAATTCTGAAGTTACTTGGATGACAGTTTTTAGTTCAACTCTATCCGGCAAGAAAAATATGTATTCTCCGTGATACAGTAGAATTATATCAAGGTATGTACTTTTCTCACGAAAGTACTAGAATTTTACACTATATGTGTAAAATTTGGATCAATCAACAAGCAAGAGAAATTTTCTGCTGAGATCATTAAAAGAGTAGGGACGGTATCTCATAACGTGGAATCTCTTCTATAAAATTTTATCCTTATTATCGACAACAAAACAGGCCATAATCGAATTATAATATTTTGCAGATCATCCAGTAAAGTCTGCCTTTATTTCATTAAAATCAAGACAAACATAAATATTGTTCCATCTGAAATACGGTACTGGAAATATAAATCTTCATTTTTTAACTTCAATCAGTAGATTGTAGACATTGATTCGATCTTATTCACAAATTTCCACACTTCACGTTAACTTTCAAATTCATCTGTGCTTTGGTAGTACTGTATCTTAATTTGTATTATATCTTTTCCCCAGCATCAAATATTTTCTGAGCCAAGTTAAATAATGTTCTTTTTTAGCATCTGACACTATATTCTGTCACTCTTAATCTCCTCGTATTTTCTTTTGACTCTGCTATCCGTTTTATTCTGAACCTTTATTGTTAGTGTTTCTTTCCACCATAGTATGTAGCTTACAACAATGGAAATTGGAGAAATGACCCTGACTCTTAACCTGGTATGATTTTCAGCTTGCTTTGAAATAAATAGTATGTAGTTAGAAATTTATTGTATTATGAATGGGAAAATGTAGGTGCCCAGAAATATTATACTCTTTTCATGGAAAGGAGTGATTGGCCACAGAATTTTATTCGTGAGAAATAATTTCATGTTTCTATTTGTTAAAAGTTGAAACGACTGTAATAAAACTTTCAATGTTGTTTTCCATCACGAACTGTCTACTATTAATTCACTTTTTTGTCGTTAAATAGAACGAATATCAGTCAATTTTTTTAAAAATGAGTTCATTCACTTACTGTGATAACGAGATCTTTCGGTAGGTCCGCCATCTTCATGGTTGTGCATATATAACATATTGCGTTTCTATTTCATAACTTGGATGTTGAGTGTTCAAAAGCTTAAAATAAAGTTCAGTTCCGTTCTTTTTCTGTAAGTTTTCTCTGGATTGGTTCCATCTTCTTACCATGAAAAGAGTATTTATAGTACAGAAGTAAATAAGTATTGTACTAGAATAACTATGCATATTTAGTTGGAATCTACTGCCTAATGGCACCTTATTAGCCTTGCCTTCATTGTACTTTTCATCATCAATACTGGGGACGCTGCAATCAACTCCTATGTTATAATTACCAATGATTTTGTATTATAATAAGAGAGTAGCAAAAATCCCGGACAGGTTGTAATAATATGTCCGCGAATCTACATTCCAATTCAATTTTTCAAATAAATATGCATCAAATGGATTACTTAATAATCCATTTGATTTTCTGTTCAGAAGCCACCTTAAAGAGTGATTGAGTGAATGAATCAGTGCCATTTCGCTGTTATATTTATACAGTATTTGCAATGGACAACTGTAGGAGACCGTGGTGACACATTTCATATTATTTGTGATTAATAATCATGCCTTCCCGAAAGCATTAATTTATATTATAAAATGGAATTGAAAGGGAAGTATTGACACAATACTGGAAAAATATCGTTGAACAATTCTATTAAAACAACAAAATCATTGGAAATTATATAACATAAGGTGGCGCCTTTGCTCACTTATTGAGTCTCTATTCTCAAAATCATTTAAATAATTTATGAAATATTTTTCGCAAAATGTAAATGATCATTCACAAAATTTAATGCAATGCATTTCCACATGCTTTCTAGTAATAGTAGTACTGTTAGAAATTATCTCTCATTTTAATATTTTTCATATTGTATTTCTGTAGCATTTTAGACTTTGTAGAATCTTATCAAGTAGAATAGCAAATAAGAAGTAATCTAATCAATCTTTAAAAAGTATATTGCTAAAAGTCATTATTAAACTTTCCAATTGATGAAATTTAAATTATTTTAATAAAATTTATTCTGGTTTTGGAACCTATTTTTATTCCCTCTTTTGTATGCAGGACTACATATCAAGTAAATATGACAAATCCCATGGATTTTCAAATTATTATTTGAAAATAAGTGCTTTGTTGGTCTATACTTCATAAGACAATCATATTTAGACTTGTCCAAACGAGCTCCTATTAAAAAGCTCCATATAGGCTAATCTGATTTTGAACGAAACAGAAATTGAGTTTATCTTCTAATTTTCTATTTTGGCATATTTTTTCTCATAGTCGCCCCACTTTGAAATTATCATCTTCTTCATGAGACGATTCTACCTCAATATACTTCTGGATTACTTCAATGTATGTTTATGTGCTCTAGAATGTGTCATCTCAATAGCTACTCTCTACTATAGATTCCTCCAACGTTCAATTTCATACAATTTTTGTTCCAATAACTTTCCATTTTATCCAATCATTTTTGTAGAATCTCTGTTCATATAAGATGGGCATTGGGCATACCAATTGAAGAATCAGCATCCATGAAGGAACAACAGAAAAATAAAAAAACATCAATGACTTCTTGAAAATAAATGATCATTTGTTCACAATATTCTGTTATTGTTTAAAACTATTATATTAATAATATTATTAAACATTTTACTATTATTTAAGGTAAATTAAAAACTTGAACTCAACTTGATAATCTATCACGGTACCTTACTGGTATTTCCATTATAATGTGTGACATAATAGAGATTTATACTATTATAATACAATAGATATAATAGTCTAGTAATATAAGATGGTCTTTCAGTGAAACGGGATGATTTCAGTGACTAAATCTTAATGAAAAATTATTTTTTGGATGCAGTGGTCATTAATATGAAGTAAAAGGTAGCCATTTACTGTACAATAAATGAATACAAAAAAATTCAGTATAACATATTGTGCTAAATGCTCTCTATCGGAATTTATGTGATTTTCAATATTCCCTTTTTTGAATGCAGTGGTCATTATTATGAAGTAAAAGGTAGCCATTTACTGTACAATAAATAAATAAAATTCAATATAACATGAGCTAAATGTTCTCTATCGGAATTTATGTAATTTTTAATATTCCCTTGACATTTTTCAGCATATTGACAGGTATTCCTTTAATCTTGTCCTAAATTCATTGTTACAAAGCTGGTATTCTGAGTGAATCGTTCAGGAAAACGTTTGTTTTCTAGAAACATCATGGATTAAGGCTGTGCAAAGGCTAAACATAAACTTTTTACTGGTGATATTTTTCAAAGTTTTTCGATTAATATACTATCAAGCTATCAAAATAAAAAAGTTTTTTTCAGGAAAACATTTTTTTTCCGATCATTACTTTTTGAGATATGAGCGCCTAAAGTTTAAATTTTTGGGACAAAACATTTCAAGTTAGGTAAGAGATAAATCCATGAGATTTAGAGGATAGATTCTTCATGGTATTGTTGATATAGCCTAGTAAAATAAAAATTTTCTGAAACTAGCTTTTTTGAGAAAGTTATTCAATTCACCAAAAATAACTCAACTAAAAGTTATTTTTGGTCATTTTTAGTAAATTGAAAAACTTTCTCAAAAATTGGTATTTTCAAAAAATTTTTGTTTTACTATATCAACAATACTTACTTACTTACTTACTCCGTGGTGCTAGAGCCCGTTTAGGGCCTTGACCTCCTCTATGATGCCTCTCCATTCCTCTCTGTCGCCAGTTCTTCTTCTCCAACCTCGGACACCCAGCCTCCTCAAATCTTGTTCCACATCTTCTAGCCAGCGTTTTCGTGGGCGTCCTCGTAGTCTCCTTCCTCCTGGATTTTCTCTGAAGACCTTCTTTACTGCTCTTGAGTCACTCATCCTTTCTACGTGACCTAACCAACTCAGTCGCCTGTATTTTATTTCGTTGACAATTTCTGGTTTTTGGTATAGGCCACGTAACTCTTGATTTGTCCTTATTCTCCACTCCCCATTGTTACAGACTGGTCCGTATATCAACAATACCATGAAGAATCTATCCTCTGAATCTCATAGATTTATCTCTTACCGAATTTGAAATGTTCTGTCCCAAAAATTTAAACTTTAGGCGCTCATATCTCAAAAAGTAATGATCGGAAAAAAATGTTTTCCTGAGAAAACTTTTCCATTTTGGTAGCTTGATAGTATACAAATAGAAAAACTTTGAAAAATATCACCAGTAAATGTCCGAAACATGTTGTGATAAAATATTTCAAAAAGGGTACTGAGATTTTTATTTTTCTTTATATTTACACCAGTAAAAGTTTATTTTTAGCCTTTGCAAAGCCATAAGGTTGCAGGTTGTCAAATGTGTGGTGCGTGAAAGCACCAACTAGATATTTTAGTAATGTAGATTAGGAGATATTTTAATAATCTCCTATTCCAATAACCAGCTGACTACTTATATTATTAGTTTGTATTTTCTCATGCAATAGGCCCCAGGAAACAAAGCATTCGCAGAGTTCATGGAACTCTTGTAATCTTGTAGGCTTCTTTATGTTCACTACTCGATCCTGAACTCTGGAATAAGAACTATTCCATCCTAAAAGCAACGGGTTTGATATGAAGTTGGTGGAATACTTGGAATAGTAGTCGCTATGCTGCAAAATGTCATGGAAAACTTGAGAGTTGCATAGTTTACAATGGAGGACATTTATTTACTTATTTATTTATCATTCACAATCAACTCAAGGACAAAGAAACAGACTACAGTATATTATACATTCAGCAGTATATTCTCAAATCATTTTTCACTCATTTCACTGTAAACTTTTTACTCCATATTTATTACCATTGAAATGAAAAATTAGTCACTGCAATCATCCCGTTTTACTGAAAGATCCTATAGCCTACTAAGCTATACGAAGACTTTGTTCCTGAACAAACGTTTTCTTAATTATTCTAATTCTATAAAATTATTCTTGCCTTATGTCATTTTTAGAACTGAATCATATCTATCAAACTTGTGGAGTTAAATATTAAAAATTATGATCTAAGGACAAACAGCAGACGTAGGAAACATCAAGATCGACGTTTCACACATGTTACTGGAACTTGGAATTTTTTGACAAGCGTTATTACTTACATTATTATAATGCTTCCATTCTGTTTATTATGATAAAATGTTAAATTTAATAATATTATATATTATGTAATATATTATATTCTTGGCGATCCTTTCTCAAGAAACGCCATTTATCATTTGTAACTTCACATTTCAATAGGCCGACCTTATTCTCATAATATTGCATAATATTATTTCTTGAATTTCCTACAGTCTTCTATTTCTATGTTCAAGAAAATTTTATTGTTGAACTGCGCAAGTTTTTCACTCTGATGAAGAGTTTATTGGAAATAATTTTAGCAGCTTGAAGATCTTAGCTATAGATCTGAATCATATTTCATATCTAATATTCATGAATTATCAGGTAGAACTGACGACATTAAATGTTAATAACAATACTTTTACAATGTGAAGCATCCTTTCTCTTAAAAAGGCTTGTAGATGTATATATGAAGTCGTATTTTCCAGTAAATATGGAAAAGTTAATATTACTTACGCATCGAGCCATTACGGTTAATTATAATTATTTTAATGTGGATTGAAATTATATAATTTGAGATATCATTCCATAAAACAATAACTAATCACTAATTATAAGTATCACTAATCACTATTCTTTAAAATAATCAAATACTGTAATTTCTTCCAATAATAAAATTCAAAACATACCAATGCATTTAAGTTAATACTCTAAATTAACATGCATAATTAAGTTGTCAATTATAAATCCTCATGTGAATTCAAATAAGTAAAATATGGAATGAAATAATGATATTATACAAGAAAAAATATGATAATATAAATATGACAATTTTACATTTCTTCAGATAAATTTCATACATTATATAAATAAAAGCAAACATGTAGAAAACACATTAATTGGTACAGTATTTATAATAATATTGAAAAACTCAATATTTTTATTCCTCTTTATTCGATTGTCTGGAACGTCTCTAACATTTGAAGCGAACTCTCCTTTGTCGTATATATATTTGTTATATTGCCATAAAATGCAATATTCATATGAAAATGAAGAATTCTAAAAAAATCCTAAAATCCATCATTCTGGTATTATTCCATTCCTATTTACCAACGTGAATGTTGAATACAGTTAACATCGTAATTTATTCCACATACATAACCATATACAGAGATTGCTCTCTTAATATATCTCTCAATATGTATCCTTCTTATCAATGTAAGAAGGTTACATAATAATATTAAGTATTATAATTGTTGTTATTTTATTGACACAATCATGTTTATATTATTTAATTATACAGGATATTTCGCACAAGTAGACTCACCAATACTGAATCTTCTAACTACTGTACTTTAATTTTTCATCGTAAATGGTTCAATAAAATTAGCTTAATAATATAAAAAAATTGATTGCTCACATAAATTAACAAAATATAAATACATTATAAAATTTGTAATCGTGCTCCAACTTAATTTCTGTAAAAAATTCCCCATGTTTTCAAAAGATAATAAGATTTGAAAGTTTGTAAGAAATTTTCCCATTACTTTCATGAGTAAGAAGATATTGGGCTACACTAGGCGAAACATCCACAACGTTTTTTCAAAATAACATAGAATGTACTATTTCTATTGTGGCTATAAGTTTTGGAAAGTTTATGATTATAAACAGGGTGATTTTCAATTCAAAATTCAAGAAACAATTTTCTTCTAAAAAAATCTTATGACATGTCGAGCCTTCCAAATAGTAGTTATTAGCTACTAGTGTTGAGTATGATGGTCTCTTCGAATTAGGAATAATATTACATTCCGATTTTCTTTTACTGTATATTTGTCCACATTATTCAACTATCTATCAAATCCTTTGAAACATTGTTATGAAAAATTACAAATTAATTTTAATGATTTTGAATACCTTCTGAAAGTCTTCAAAACTCAGATCCAACTCTGATGAAATAGAAGCGAGACTTTTCTGTAGATTACAGTAAATTGAAACATTTAAAAAATACTCATTATTGCAAAGTCAAGTTTTCTGAATTTTAAATATGATGTTTCGTTTTCATTGACTTGATAGAGTTTATGTAAGTTTTCACTACTTGAAAAGTTGAGTTAATTTTTTGAAGTTATCCAATTCCATAGTTAGTCAAAGAGTACAACTACAATAATAATATAAATTCATTCAAAAACGTACTTGATCTTTCGAAAGTTGATTTAAATATATGTTAAATATCCAAATAAAAGGACAGATATTGATCTTAAGAAGATTAAGGAGATGAATCATCTATTAGAGGTACATGTTGAAATAATAATTTAGGTAGCCTAAGCTTGTACTTCGTCGTCAAATACGCCTAGAATTCATCTTTGTGGATTAAAATAGAATATAGTTGAATGCATATTGGTTGAAAATGAATGAAACTCATTATTAAGGAATGAATAAGAAGAGGTCAAATTTACAAAAAAATTTTTTAGATATTACAGCATCTTTCCATTCTGGAAATTTTTACCAAAACATGTAATAAGGACTAGTTATTGTGTTCAATTTTATCTGAAGGGCTTCTAATCATATTAAATACTCGAATTTAACTTACTAATCAATGTTTATGAAATCTGTTTAAAAATATATATGTGCATAAAGTAAAATATGTATGCCTAAATATAAAATATGTAAATGCTGGAGGATATTTCTTGAAAATTCTTTCTTCCTGTGATTTCTCTCTTCCACTACTTGGTCCAAAATTGAAAAGTGATATTGATAGATCAATTCTATAATTATTGTGGAAGACTTTTCTAGATAGTAGTAGTCATGTAAGATTCATGAAGCCCTTCGAAAAAATTTAATAATAGATGCATAGTAAATCTGAGTATTGTAGAAGTTTCTAGATAAGTGTTAGTTATGTAAGAAATATTTTCTGACAATTTAATTCAGAAAGCCCTTTGATGTATAAGTTAACAGGTAAAATTCTGAAATTACTGTATTGTATTTATCAAACACTAAACGTACTAGAACTTTTTGGTGCCTTATTGATGTGTAGATGTAATTCATGTTCATGGTTATACCTCTTATCGATGTCTTTGTTATTGTATTATGTACTCGATATAATTGGCAGTGTATTGTATCCGGCTTGCTACTTGGTTTTGTTTGAAAATAATTGTTTGCTTTTGGTGACATTTTATATTGATGTATCAATTTTTCGGTGCATGTTGATGTCGGTGTCTGATTGTATTCTGTTTTTGTATCTTCCAATTGAAGTTTCAATAGTTCCTACTTGGCTGTGATTAAATGTCTCTTTCAATTATGTTAAAATAAATGTTTGCTCTAAAATATTATAATAATTAGCAGATTTATCTGTTATAAAGTACACTCTTTGTGGAGTTGTGTTGTATGAAACTCCATGACATCCTTGAACTCACTATTATAGGAACTCTTCTCTTTCAATTCACTGACTGATTTTTTGGGGTTGAAATTGTGGAAATTGCAATTTTATTAAGTAAGTTCTCTGTTGCTTATCCTTGTTATATGTTTTGTTGATGCTTCTAATAAATATCATAATTGTTATGATTTATCATTGAAACCATGGTGACCATATCGACGGTGTATTTTCCCAACATGTATAACATAATTTTAATCAGCTATCTTCCTTTGTATTTCCACACGCCTTATGATTCATCTGTGCATGCGTGCACAAGGACTCTGAAGACTAAATTTGTTGAAGGTAAGGTGACTGTGACTCAACATCTCTCCCTCATACTGATTAAACTTTGCATTATGACCTTCCATTCACATCTTCCACACTGAACTCCTCTGAAAAGTCTACGTTAGTGCTCTCTCATTAGTAGAAGTTTTGATCTTTCTAGTAATTAATGTCTCCTACTTCCTATAAGCAATCATGTAACTGGAGAGTACACTTGTATGTAGCCTGTTTTGCCTTGCTAAACCGCATGTCAAACACTATTCTCAACAATTATTACAAATCTTCATTAAAGATGTGCTATCCATTTGCTGCCTTGCTCTTAGACAGTTGTTTGTCGTTCCCACTAATATAATCCCAAATCTTTCCTCCATCTTTGACTGTTTTTCTCATGATTCACCTAAATTAATGTAATCTAATACTAAAAACAATAATGGATGTTAAACATCTTGATAAAAGCAGAATATTTCCACTAGTCCACTATCATTCTAGTAATCTGTCTTCAGACTGTCCTGATTCGCCCACTTTCTTAAATGTCTCACGTTTCTCCTGTATCAATCATCCATGTCATGTTCGATGGTTATTTGTGATCTGTCATTTCTTGTGGCGTTTCTCCCAATATTCATATTCAAGATCGACTCAAAAGACGCCTATGAGTTCGTATGAGCTCTAGTTCAAAATGATCTTCCTCTTCATTCGTGCAGCTTTGGAAATATTGTTGTTTTCTAAAGAAATTATTTCAATTCAATCATTGTTTTTCATTTTCATTGCTCTTTCCCCCCAAACAAAATCAGTCGATTGATTCCTGTTTACAAAATCTTATTGTTTATGAGTGAACTCTGTTGGATGTACTGTAATTGATTCTGGAATAGTATGTTATCCGCATCCCTTCTCTGCCTGGACTGTATTTGAATTCCAATATTTTCTGGAATGAAAGTCTTGATATGAAATTAAGTGAGATTATTTTAGCGATTCTTTTTACTAAAACCATGTCCTGTCTTTTTCTTCTTTTTAGTTGGGCAGACCTGTTCAGAAAATAATAAGCAGTGGCGAAAGCTGCAAAAACGAGGTCTTCCTCTGAGAAAAAGGAGAGATCTCGGCCTTGGAGTTAGAAATACGTCCAACTCGTCCATATAAAGGCAGGTCGTTTCCTACCATGCTAGCCCGATGCTTTACCATTCAGCCTTAGGTTCACGTGTTCATGTACATTTAAATGATCAACAGTTCTTGATTTCAACTATCATCGGACTGTAAATCTTTTAAATTTATGTGGCCGTCCATTGTTTCTACCTTAATTATCGGTTCTATCCCTGCCTGGCCCCGCCTTACATGCAACGTTTTAAAAGAGAGAGCAAAATTGAATGCTTCTGAATGCTTCTTAAAAGCTGAGTTCTATGTCCTGGATTATTCTAACGACTAACTGATTTCTCAATAATTCACGGTACTCTGACTGATCAGGAAATCACAGTACAAATCTTACACTGTAAATTTAGTATGTTAATGATCTTATTATGGTCTTTGTACTTAGCTTCTTTCTTGGAAACTAATTTAATTAGACTAATAATGACAACAATTAAAAAATATCAAAACTTGATTATAAAAAATTGTAACTTGTCTCGAATCAAAATGATAAATTTCATAATTAATCAATTGTAGTTAGAATTCGTAGAAACATTTTAAAATAATAATAATAAGTTACATTGTTATTAGTTGAACCTGATGAGATGTGATGTTTAAATTTGTTGTTGAAATGTATTGAACCTAATCTATTCAAATATGTAATAGTTGATGTAACAGTTTAGGTTCATAGATCTGAAAGTGCAGAAGAAAAGGATGCTATCTTCTATACTCAGTGTAGGATCAAATTTTGTTGACCGAACATTTTTAAGCTAAGTGAATGATCAGTTCTTGGGAAATCGAGTCAAAAAGAAGAAAAGGCTACTGTGCAATTGAAGGCAAGAAGTTTATTCTTAAAAACAATTGATACTAAACAAGTAGTCATTAATCGCTCAGTTTAGTTTACTCTGATTGCATAGTTACTCTATTATACTAGTATAGTTTTAAGGTCATTGTGTTACTATCTTATTTGCCTGCATGTAATGCTTTGTGTACTTGAGTATACCTTACTCAATCCATCTTCTTTAACAAATGTTGTGCAGACCCCCTCTTCTACTATACAATGCTATCACCCCTTCTAAATAAATTCAAGAATCACTGAAACCGGATTTGATAAATGTTGTGGTTAAAATGTTCACCTATTTGATAAAACTATTAGTTTTGCAGATCATGAAGTTTCTTATTAATTTTTTCATACTTGTGGATTTCTTACTGATTCTGTGTATTAATTTTTTTATTGCTGAATATTTATTCCATGATTCCTTTAAACACGAAATAGAGCATCAGCTATTTTAGCAAAAATTATTTTTCCAAAGAGTCTGAATGAGCTCAATTCACAATACATTGAAATCTCTTCCAATGTAAGTATGAAAAAATTCCAAATGTGTATTGGAAAATATTATCTTATTAATTTTTTTTGAATAAAATAAATATTAGAAATTCTAAAGGTATGTATCCTATACGTTCTGTATCCAAGTAATTTCCACTTATCTTATAAATTGAATTCTATGCCTTATCATATACTTAGCCGTACTAAACTCCTTCCCGCTTATAATATGCTGCAGTTCTAAATAAAATTAAATACGAACTTTTTTCAATACATTACTTACATTATGTGAGTTCATGATAGAATGTAAGTTTTGTATAGCTAGAATTAGGTCTTTGATTTTATTAATCACTCCAATTTCCAAAACCTGGGAAACTAAACCACCACAAAGTAATAGGTCAAGTGTTAAATATATCAAGGTTAGCATTAATAAACTTGGAAAATTTAATATCGATATTATATTCTTAATAAACTGGAATCGTTTTAGTTTTATATTCTTCATCTTCTCTCCACGTACCATATATTGCAATAACTGTGCGATTATCTAATAATTATTATATTTTTAAAATATTGTTTTGTGGTCATATAAATAAATTATTGTAGGAGGATATTCAATATTGTTGTCAGTACTTGTCAAATTTTTATCTCACAGAAAGGGATTGGAAGTCATATTAGACATTATAATGTGGCAAAATGGTAACAGAAATATGTTGTATTCTTTTCTTATGTGTGGTTTCAGTTGAAATCAGAATGAAGCTGTAGGCAATATGTATTTCCTTATCAAATGTTCATTCAACAAAAGATATAATCTATTCTTAATTTTCGTAAAGCAGGCTATATTACAAATTGAATAATTCGAATTATTAATTCATTATGCGAGTCACCTAGGTCTAATATATATAATACTCTTCAAATCAATAAAAACTTGAGTTGCTCAAACAGCAATATTCAAATCAATTACTAAATCTCCATTTTAAAGCAGTTTAATTGAAACTTGATATTTTTATTTAAAAATACTTCTGATTAAAACTAAAAAAATCTTGTCTCATCATTCTTTTGCTTTCCAATCCACTCAGTTTATCCTTGTTTTACTGTAAAAATGTATTTCTTGATATTTCTATATCTTGGTTTGTTTTGTTTCCTGCTCCCCTGTAACTTATATTGATTCTTCAAAACTGTATAAACTTACAATTATTCACTATTATTTTAGCATGAAATGTAGCTGAGAATATACTAATTTAGAAACATAATTTTGGTGATAAAGATGGCTGGTTGGCTGCATGTTGCACTGGTTTCAAATCTAACGAAATTTCATTGGAATACCACAAAATCAAGAATAATCCAAAAAATAAGAATCAGAACCTGCGTTTTTCACATAAGTTTTCAGTGAGCGACTCTCTTACTTATTGGTGGTTTTTTATATATAACCGTAACTAAGTCTTGTTTTCCATATTTACCAAGGTATCGGAGCTTTTAAGATTCCAACTCCAGGAGTCATTCTAAATTCTAAGGGTAGCTATCTTAAATAATTATGTTTGCTAACTGGATATCAACGGAATTGATTCACGTTTCCATAATGTTTGGTTTGAACCTGATCCATCTATTTCATAATAAATTGTTTTCCTTCGATAATACGGCTGTGCATCATGGATTCAGTGAGTAATGCGTTGTACCCACATTTTCCACGTCGGTTACCTAGGTATTGTGAGTCTGTTCCCTCTCCATTCATCTTTGTGTTTGCGTTTTATTTTGACCGAAAAAACTTGAAAAAATATTTCAATTGGTTGAGAACAATCCATCTTATCATGGAAGATATGTAGCCTAATTTTTCATATTGTGAATGAGCTACAAATACTATTGACTGGTTGTTATGATGAAGTTCTCCATCATGAATTATTCTATTATCTATGTTACCAGTTCATTCATGTAGTAGTTGCATATTTAGCAAATATATTTTGCACTGTTGTATACAACATAACATTGGCTTGTACAAGTATTTTGACTGCTCTTAGTCCACTAATCTATCGAACAATTTAGTAGTTCTATAACATCATTTGACATGTGACGATATGTGTTTCATGATGAAATCAGTTACGGTACCAAGCACTAAACTAGACTAGTACCATACTTTGCTTGTGTGTTGCTGTGTCAGAATGGAACATTTATTATAAATTAACATCTTGAGTGAGGAACGTCTCTCCTTAAATTACTGAGGTAACAAAGGACACGAAAAAAGTTTTTGAGTTCAAAATCTATTTCAGTTTGGTTTGATATCGTACTCTAGGGCATGGTAACTTGAACAAGTAATGATTATCTATATTTCTTGTTTGTTCCATTAATAATGTAACATGTTTGTTCAACAGTTCTAATATATCTTCTCTTAGGCCGTACACTTATATGTTTCACTTAGTCTATAGTTAATTGTTTTCGACTTGGTGAAATAACGTACATCAAAGACTTGAAATTGTTTGTACACTTATATTTAATCTGTACTTATTATATAGTTCGATTGATTCATTAATTTGAGTATACAACTATCCATTGTGAATCAATTTTTCATCTCAGCTTATCTATGAACAAAATTCTGATCCAGTTGAAGTGGAATCTTTTCCTCAAATTATTTTTTTATAATTCCCAAACACTCATATCATTTTGAAAATACATCTCAACAATTATACAATATGAATGGTGAGCTATTCATATACTGGCAAACATAGAATCCAGAACTGGAATGAACTGTTGTAAGCCGTAAGCCCTTACAACTGTAATAAATATTCCGCTTGTGATAATATACACCTTATGTTATTACTCAAATCTTTGAACATATTTTTCTTTGTCGTTTGCTAATAACAAAGAAGCACTATGCACGCTTCAATTGAAGCTTTGTTATACTTTCAAATGCTAACTGCGTGGTATAAGACAAGATTCCATTTGATAAACCAGAAATCTGTAACTTAATGTACATAATTATCTGCTGATTGGATAAATCATGGGCTTTTATTTTGAATGGCTTGCAGTGAATTTGAAGCATCTCTCTGTATTTTATTATTTTTGTGTACACATTAGATGGTATCAACTAAACAGTATAGTTCTAGAGAATTATTCAAAATTCTCTAGAAATATATGTTTAAAAATGGAAGATTTTTTGAAATTGAATATATTTTATAGATTAGTTTCACTAATTTTCGAGTGGTAACTTCAAATCATATAGAATGTGTGGTTGTGTTATTTTGTGTATTCATAAAACTTTGTCTTATCTCTTCAATTTCAGTGTGAATTTCTGACTATTATTTGCAACTAACTTTTCAATGTGAAAAGCGACTCTTATAGGCCTACAGATAATAGTCCATTGACCTATATAGATATAGGTCAACACTATACATCTTGTTTTCGAAAATATCTATAAATATTTGATTACATCCTTTAAACAATCTTTTTTATCTATTTATGAAGCTTCTACAGTCATTTGAAAATATAAAAAATAGGCTGTTGAAGTTTTATTATTATTAGCAGTGGTATAATTTTAAAAAATGTAACATTATTAATTACATGTTTTAGTTTCAATTCTCCAACTCTGATATATACTTGAAAGTTTTTAAATTTGATCATTTACATTCTATCCTTGATTCACATCTTTCAAATATTTCTCTTATACAATCATTTTCCATACATTACTATATTTTATTTATACATTAATTATAAAACTTCTTATTTTCTGTGAAGCTGTGCTACAGTATATTGTATATAATTAATTTCCCAATGTGAACAGAATATCATGGTGCTTTGACAACCGGGTATTGACACTCAGTAATGTTAATTTTTCTCAAAAATTGGACACATATCTGTGTTCAATGAAATATATAATATAGATTTGAATAATTTAAAAAAAATCTCTTCAACGATAAAAATATGATATCATTTGATGCAGAGCTGTGACTTTTAGAACTGGTATACAAAATTTGTTTCTACTGGTCCGGTAAAAGTGGCCAGCCACTAATGTTACGGTTCACCAAACAGGCTAAACTGGGCAGGTATCCGCATTCCACTACATTTATGATATTACTCGTCTGTCGGTCTTCCCAGGTACAAACATATATGAGTGTAGCCTATTGGAGGACCAATACCTGTCCGGTTGAACCTGTTCAGTGAATTGAAACTTTAGTGACTGGACTAAGGTAACACTCTAGACAACACAACTCAATATTTTTCCAAATTAAACACTGCTGTCAGATATGTAGTAGAATTCAATTATGAAATTAAAACACATGATGTTTTCAATCTACTTGATATCCTTCTGAAGGTACGTACAGACATATGCGCCACGAACACGCGCATTTCACTTTTCATCAGCTGATGCTCATTATCTCTGTATCTTACTGCTTCTGTACAAATACAAATATAATAAGAGTATCATCAGCTGATGGATACAGTAAAGTACAGAAACAGTAAGATACAGAGATAATGAGCATAACATATCAGCTGATGAAAAGTGAAATGCGCGTGTTCATGGCGCATGTGACTGTACGCACTTGAATACAGCTCTGACCACTGACGCTCTGAGCTCTCTGTATGCACACACCCGAATTAGTTATATTGAAAGGAAACCTAGGTTTCAATGCTTAGGCCATTATCATCATCAACAGTTGTAGGTTGAGCTAAAACGTTTGGTTCAGTTGAAACCGATTCGAGAAGAATGGATAACATGTTGTGATTGTATGTCATTATGGATAATTCTACATCTCTGACAACAGTTGACTGCGTTTATTTCAATGTCATACTACAGTCAATTAGATAAATGTTTAATTGTTTTTGACGGCATGAGGTTTCTATAGAGCATGAGTGTTGTTAACTCGTGACGCTTGTGTGTGTGGACTGAGATGAAGTGTATCTAATGATTGGCACTTTACTTGTGCCTTGTTGATTGCAGATCCGAGTAGTTAATGCTTTTCGGCAAGGTCTGGACGCGCGCTACAGCGAGTCTCTGGCTGAAGCGCTCCGCAAGCAGACATCGCTGAGCAAGCGACTATCGCAGGCCTCTTCCATAGAGTACGCCGACAACGTGCAGGATGAACTGATGATTCCAGAGATCGATGTCGAACGGCTATCTTCGCACAGTCACACCGAGACGGCTGTCTAGTCCCTTGTTACTGTGTCCCAGCCCTGCATCCAGCCTACTGCTCTGCTCTCACTCTGGCCCTGGACCCTGTTGTTTGTTGTTGTTGGGTCAGTGTTGTGCCGCGACAGTGTTGGTGTATCCCGCATATACTCAGTGTCGTTTCGGCAGGCTTCGTTTTGTCTGCATGTAATTATTGTAAGATAAATAGTATTTATTGTAATGAGACACAACGAGGGACGAACCTAACGCTTGTGTGGTGTTGAACTTGTTGATTCCCCTCGTTCCAAAGTGCCAGGCGATATAGTTTTGTTATCGGTGTTATGGTTGTTACGAAGGGTCTCTTCTATATCTGACTATGAAAACGTAACGAACAAACTGTCTAATGTTGTTCATTTCGTTGGACTGGGTTGTTATGCTAGTTTAGAGGCTGCTTCTTCATCTAGATATCGTGGCATTGAAATCCCCCATGCATCTATTTTTTCACTCCCATGCAATAATGTACATCTATAACAATTGACCCTCAATTGTCAACGAATTTTACTCTTTTCTTTCCCTCATACACAAACCTCTACCACATTCAGTAAGTAAGCTCGTTAAAGTTTATACAGAATCGATAGCAATAACTCTGTAATATTTATATGTGGAATCTGTAATATTCTAAAGAAGTGGGATTCATCGATATGATTCTCACTTCCATGTAAAAATTCAAATTCAGCTAATCCTACCTGTTGATATTAATAGCCTTCCATGAGGATAGGTAGCCTACTCTACTGACCTATCCACTGAATAGGATCCACCTTGGGGTGACAAATTTCTATTTATATTCAAAACTAAATTGATACGAAGTTTTGAATAACTCACTTCCATCATCATTGTCATGATAGAGTCTATCCATAATAGAATCTTATACCCCTCGATCTTATTAGTGTCCCTTCTATTAATAACTTACGGTATTGTAGAGTTTTGAATTGACTCGTATAAAGATAATGTTAATAGCTACTTACTAAATCGATTACTTTCTTCCCTGTATAGGACCTGCATAATTTATATGAATTTCAATTTTGTTACATTTAATGTTTAAACTTGATAAACTTACCCTTTACCCAGGGTAAGAACGAGTCAGTGTTTGTTCCAACTAGCTTTAAGCCGTTCACTATCTAATATTATGCTACCTGTCTTTCTATTACCTGGACCATAATCGAATATTGTCAGAGGATATTTTCGCGGATTCCGTGTATTTAGCTTAACTTGGGTTCTATACACTATGATTATAATTATTCCTGATACTTGCATCCAATTTCTTATTTGAAATCTTACAATGCCAACTATTACACAGTGCATGTGTGCTTTGTATGGATATTTGTAAATTCTCATATTGGTCTTGGAATCGTCCTCTAAGAGATATGATTCGCTATCTGAACCAATTTGATAATTTAATCGTGTTTAAATTTGTTGTTTATATAGGTGTTTGTGGAAAATTCCCTGTATGAAAATTCTATTTTAGAGATGTAAAACTAATGTATATTTTCTTTGACAACCGAGCGCAAAACTCTTGTCCGGTACACGAATACACAATGTATTGTACGGTACTTAAATTGTGTTATTAAATCAATTTACTCAGCATTATGTGCCTTACGTCCAAGCTTTGTTTTCTTGTTGAAGCTGTATTATTTAATCACACTTTGTTTAACACAACATGCCCACCTGATTAGGATTTGCTACCAATTCTCGTAATCACTAGTTATAATGCAATGACAGACAATTTAGAATAACAATAATGATGTTTCATTCTAGGGTAACGAATTATGAAGTTATTCACATAATGTGATTAAATTAATATATTGTTATGTAATTTAATTAAGTATATTCTGCTTATTGATCTAAATTTGAAATGTGTGATGAGAGATTTTAATCTGAATGTTCAAGTGTCTAAAAACATTGACTTCAAGTACGTTAATAGTATTATTAAATTTGATGCGAAATGTCATTAGAATGGTGGTACAAATAATGTCTAAATATGAACAATTGAACGTTAATTAGTTACGAACCGAATCAGTTACTTTTAAATAATTCGTGTGAGCATTTCAAATTTCAATTTAGTTCTCCAGTTTAAACAGAGATTTCTTATAATAATAATATTTCGAAGATGAATCAATGAAATTGTGAACTTTGATATTATTCAGAATGTTGTAGTGAACTCACATAGGTTTCATAAGAATAATCAATAATAATTTATTGGCCACAATAGAATAATGTTAATAACAATTCGTTATCAATTTTTCCCTTGTAGATTGAATTCCCCTTTTAACCAGTTTCGTCTTATTTTCAACAAAAAATTGTGGAATCTGATGAGAATAATATCGATGTTCATAATTCTTCATCAATATTGTTGCTATTATTTCTAGATTGCAATTTGTATGTTCACATACAGTGACTGAATGTATAATGTGGTGCATTAGTATGTGTGTGTGACCGTATGTGTGCTTGGAAATGCCAGCCTGGATGAAATTATTCTGGAAAACTCTCCTTAAATAAATAGCATTGTTCATTGACCAGGGTATCCTACGTTTTTGTACATTGTATGTATATAATTCCTTTGTATTCGTTTGTTGATATATTTGTAAGGAAGCTCCAAGCAAGTATATAATTCTGTTAAGGCTTCTGGAATACGTATGGAAGTCCATATTGTCTCCAAACTTAATTTGTATTAATCTCTTTGCTACCTCAGCCAAAAAGTGATGATGTTTAGATCCATTCAGGAGGAGCTTCCAGGAAACAATTGAGTGCGATTCCTAATAATTGGCCTTACTTCTTCCTATCGTTATTATTTCAAAAGAATTATATTATACATAATCTTATGAGTGTTGTGTAGTGAGCATCAACACGAATGTTTGTTAGAAATTGGGTGGTATATCCCCCCACTAAGATATACTGTGCCACTTGTTTGAAAGTGATAACGCAATAATATTAATAATAAATTATTAATCATACTTGATGAAAGTTGGTACCAATTTACAAACTAAGAGGTTGGTGCGTATGTGAGTATGTGTGAGTGTATGTATATGCAAGAATTGACTCTCCAGTCGAAGTTTAAGTCTAAGTAACGATAATTACAATGGACATAGAGTGTTTAATAAATTCAACTACTCGCAAGTAACAATTAGTATAATTTTTTGATGGTATGTTGTTGAAACTTATAAAGATAGCATCGTATTAATAAATTTCAAATTCACACATCATCTTATTTTTAATTATTCTCATTGAAAAAGTGTTACATTGCCTCATACGCATCGTTTTCTAATAATTTTATTTTGAAACTCATCTAGATTAGATCATGAAAACAATCATTTTCAATAATAGTTATTCTCACCATCGAAAGTGGAGAACCTTATTTATGTATCTAGAATTTGGGATTTTCCTAAACTCTGGATCGTATTTTGTACAGTCCTATATTATATATAGTGCGCCCGTCATATTTATAGATATATTCAAGTTCAATATATTGTACAAAGCAATAGATTGTTCAGGAATTTGAAAATGTTATTTTTTCAAACATTATCAATAATTTATAGAACCAATATCCTTGATGTCAGCAGTAAATGTTTTCTATGATGCTATTCTGTTAATAGAAAAAGTAAAACTGCGTCAAAAATTTGAAAGGAATTATTAGATAAATCCAGAATATTTTTGAGATATTGCTGATATTTTAAAATTATTTTTTCAGTTTCTCAATTCTCTTGCAACACCAAACTCTTAAATAATTAAGATTTAAATTGTTGGGTCTCACAATTTTAGAACTCCTCAGTTGATTGAAACCTAGAAAAGTATGATTTTCACAAATATGATAACATAAGAATCAAAAACCAACGAATTTCTAAATCTTAATTCAAAATATATTTTGCTAATGATGTCCATGAAAATGTTTGAACTTCATTCAACAAGACTTTGATTGTCTAAGATGTTTTCCTGCTACTGTACAAAGCTACAAACATTCATCTTTCTCAGACTTAGTTATTTGGCTCGAAACAAATTCATTGGATGTCCAATAAATCTTTATACATTTCTTAGCTGTTCTTTACTGTCAGCAGTCAGTGTTCTGAGGAATGTTGGATTTCCTAATTTAGCAAGATCTAAGTTTAGATTTTCTTCATATCAAGAGCAAAACAAATTTTAAAACGTTTCGTACCGTTGGAACAATTGTATAAATATTTATTTATATATCAAATTACCATAGCTAGCTTTCCATTGTCTATATATTTGTTGAGTATCAGTTATTACTCATTATTATTACATATTATAAATCTATTTAGAAATATTGAAATTTGAGTGACGAGTCACTAATTTTTATGGATAATACATTGCATTTACCTGAATTTGTGCAGACTACATTGAGAAAATAGAATATTTCTATAAAAGTCTAATTAGATAAATCTCAACTATTGGAAATCAATTGGGAGAGAAGAATGACATTTATAGGTTTTTCTGATTCTCATTCCCGTGCAAACTGCAGTATAATTATTTTGTGAACTCGAACAGAAGTGTGCATAGTGCAAAGTGCATAGAGTGTTTGTGTGTAAGGTGCACGCTTGATTGTGAACCAGGGCTTTTACAGTAAAGATTGCCAGAAATGTATGATTGATAATAATCACTTTGCTTGTTACAAGATAATGGCCGAGAACTCACTTTTTTATTCAAAACGATTCAGAAACCAAAAGAAGTTCAAAAACTAGTTTTTTGTACGTGCAAGAATATTTATGTAACTATTTTAACAGAGAATACGTGTATTATATAAAATTGTTCGTGTAAGTAAAAGAAAACGCTTAACAATTTGCAGAATAAGTATCTTTGAATAAAAAAGCTTTTAATGTTAGGGACTATAACTGATAACGGTATCTAATCATAATTTTTTTGGTAAAAATAAATCCCACAGATCACATTAATCTCACTATAAATGATCATTATGAAAGTACTGTCGCTTTATCTTAAGATGATCATCCTTAAAAATATTGTATTGTTCAGTATTTTCGATCGGATCGTTTGATAAAAGTAGATTGATACATTAATATCATGTCATTTTCATATTTATATTCCGTTTTGCAAGTTTTATGGTTTCCAAAAAAAGTTCCAAATCTTGAATTTCTTCAGTTTTCATTGTTTCAATTGTAACAATCATATGATGATGTGTCAAGTGCAGTGGCGTAGTACAATTTCGCTTGTCTCTGAACAAATATCGAATATCAACTGTTATTATTTGAGATAATAATTTTTTTAGTTCCAATATTTAACTTACAGTAGATTATATTGAACAAAGATTCACACATAAGGATTCTAGACTCTAGAGAGATGAAAAATAATTTTTCCGGCTTTACCAATTGTTAGATAAGATTAATTTATGCTCAAATGTAAATATTAGTCCCCTTTTTCATACCTGAAAATATAATATCATTTGAAATCACCCAGTAAAAGACCGAGAGACTTTAACGGTATATCGGATGCAATGGAATGAAAATATTATTTATTTTCACTCTCTATAATGGAATGATTTAGAACGCCACCGCACTACGCCACTGAAGGGTATCATCATCATTGTGAAGTGATAGCTTTCCATTATCAATCCTCATCATTCCATCATCATTACTCATATAATTCACAATACAAATACAGCTGCTGATCTTGCATTTTCCTACCGTTTCAATAACTACCATATTGATAAAAGGTCAATTCTATCATTTGAAATGTATTGAGTGATAGTACCTTACATATTACATAAAATCCATCAATCGAGAAAAATGTCGATAATCTTCTGTTTAGAAAGTTTCAATCAAGCTATTTATATTCTGTTGACTGTTTCATGTCAATTCATCTGATCTATCCACATCACAACATCCATCATTTATATAATAAGAAAATTATCATGAAAATGATATTTTTGAATAAATAATTCACTGTATTCTAAAGCGATAATTAAAAACATCAATGGTTGGGATTAATCTCTTAACACAGCTTTGACTGTGCAATTAATTTATCACAAGCGCTGTGGATTGAATGCGATTAATTTTACCTAGAAATAAAATATTCACTACTTGTGCCATTCTTATTGTAAGTACAATACTCTGGATTTAAACCATCACATATCCAGTTGAGCACTTACTTAATCATCATTAGTTATCTTCTATAAATGATAAGCATAGTTTTAGAAAGGAGTAGATTTAATGCATTAAGATCGGTTAAGTAAAGAGAATAATAGTTCATTTCATTAATTTATTATTTATTTTTTGGATAATGTGAATTTCTCAAGTAAAGAATGAATATGATATTTGGAAACAATATATGGAGGAATTACCAACTCTCAACGTAACTCATGAAGTTGTACTCAACAATACACAATGCCCGTGGCATTGAAAATAGTTTATATAAATGTGGGAGTCACATAAGAATGAAAACTATTACAAGAACAGGAATATTTGTAGGTAAGGCTATCAGAGCATCTAAAAACGGTTAATTGTTTGTGTTATTCTTAAAATGCAATATTTGTTCATTAGCTTGTTATCAATACTTTTATTGGATTTGAATTATCTTTAAAACTGGTTTATATGTATTACCAAAATTCAATTAAATTAGTGCTTGAAAATCACATTTTTTATTTAAATATTTTTCAGTTAGAAATCAGCCATAAAAATTTGAAAGGATATGTTTGTGATTACCAGAGAAAAATGTCTTTCTAAATATTCTATTGCTTGGAAAATTCTTTACAATAATTATAAGAAATGAAATATAAGAGACTAGGAAAGTAAGATTTTTTGATGAGAAATGTACTTAAGTACTGTATTTGTATTGTTTAGAGATTGGCACTCACACGAGTGCTTTTACTATTTAGTCGAATAATTTAAATCAATATTCAATAATAAAAAAGAGTGTGTTCATTAACATTGTTTTGTTTTACAGTTCCAAAAATATGCAATAATGATTCTCGAGCAAAATCTTTAATGTAATAAAACGTCTATTAGTATTCTCAATGCAGTCTGATGGTTGAGTGATCTTATAGTTTTAAGAGCGATAGTTAGAGCTAATAAATATCTAGTCAAGTGGTTCTCAATACAAAGACAACCAAAGCTGAGTACAGTACTGTAGCTAACACTTCCCAATAAGTATTAATAGTTCAATAGTTGAAACTATTTAAAGGAGTAATAACATTTTAGTAATTTATTCAAGGATCAAATGTGATTGGAGGAATAATCGCACCTCCATCTTCAAGACAAAATTCTTATGAAATAGTATACCATTCATTATGGGATGAATAAATGACATAATTTGTTCCAATCTATTAGAATATTGTACATCAACTTCGTTTATTCAACCAATATTGAATATTTTTCATTGCAATATAATAAACTAAGCAACACAGTTTTTTTGGAATGAAATGGGAAGTGTGGTAATAAATCATCTTCCAGTAGTTTTGAGAACCACTGAACTCGAGCTATGTTCATTTAATAAAAAATACAGTATTTTTTAAGGACAAAAACATGGAAAATAGTAACTACTCTTGAATAGGTCATATTTTCCTATTATGAAACTCTATTATTTAGAATGATATTTGTTTTTAACTTCCATTCAAAGAGAAATTTGAATTTATTTATAAATGGAACAGAGCTGTAGCAAGTTTGTATTGACTTTGTTATGAACAGGCTAGTAAATCGTTTTTTGAATTAAAATTGAAAAGTTTAGGAAATCACTATATAATTATGCAGTAGATGTAACTTCTCTTTAGAATAACCAACTGGGTCCGTGACTGCTGATTATACTTTGCACTTACTAAGTTATGATCTATAAACTTAAAATTTTGTTAGCTCTAAAAAGTGAACAGAGTGCTCGGACATGTTATTAGTATTGTTATGAAAATTATGAATGCTAGTCTAAGAAAACTGTTGATGCTCGATCCAAATATTGTACATTGTTTATTTGATATACTAAGTCTTATGTTATGAATTAGTAATAGATGAATTAAGCTATACATTATATGCCGTTTGTTTCCAATAAACTATTTCATTTTCTTTTGGATAATTTATTTTAGTGATATATGATTCTCATCCAAGTAGATTTCTCTCAAAACTGACACAATTTTTCTTTGCAAAATAGAATGAATTTTGTACCCTTTGGATTGATTCTCTACTGCCTCTATAATAGAAATCCATTTACAAAAATATTATAGCCTACTGTAAATAATAGGTACCAAATATTATACTGCAGCTGATGACTGTTAGGTTACCTATCCACTACAACTACAATAATCAAAGCTTAAACAGTTTTCAAATTGATATTTGATTGGACTGGACCCACTATATAGCCTAGACAATCATCAGTGAATTCCAATTAATTTTAATATAACTTAGTGTCTTCAGAATTCAATTTCAACTTTCTCTATTTTGTAGTGTAGGTGATGTTAAGGTTACATAACTACTCATAAAATAACTTTAAATTTTTGCAACCATTTATTTATTAGAAAATTGAGAATCCAGTTTCGAATTGATAAGCTGCCCCTGGCCTCTCCACAAGGAAATACTGCAATGAAGTGCATCTAAAGGTGCGTACAGATATACGCGCCGCGAACATGAGCAATTCACTTTTAATCAGCCATGCTCATGTTCGCGGCGCGTAAATCTGTACGCACCTTAACGGGTGATTCTCATAGAACAAAATCTCATCAACTTATGTAATTGTGTGAAATATCAATGTGAGGACAATGTAGTTGGTAATGATGGTTGTAGCTGAAAATTAGGTGTTTTCACAATACAAGGAGCATTGTTGTCAGGTGTACCTTCAAATCTATATGGGATAGAGCGCTCTACTTGATCTTAGATTGTAGAGCACAAATATCTGGCGTGGTACACTCACACAACTTTCCTTGCTCATTGAACTGTAAGCCCCATTCTTAAACGAGAATAATTCAGGAGAATAACATAATGACGATTGGCGGTAACATATTTGAAAATACGATCAGACTTCTGTATTCATGTGTATATATAATTGTTTTCAGAGTACTTTTTCCTTTGTGTAAATTGTGAAATTCGATTATTTTTTTAAAAGTCGTCGAAACAGCTGTTCTACAGATGAAATATCTCGTCTATGTGTTCTTTCTATGAACTGCTACCTACCTATTGAATTTTGAAAACAGTCCGTTAAGGCACTCAGTATGAATTTCCGTAAAGTGTGACTCCAGTGTTGGGCTGATCTGGATACGCGTAGACATCTATTAGCATGGCCTCATGCTTGTAGTCGACTGATGCATACCAAGCTCGATACAGGTGACATCTGTTAACATTGCCTCATGCTTGTAGTAGACGGGGTGCATGTCAAGCTCACTCAAAGTCACGTAAATTGTGTATCATACATACAGTGTACATTTCAGGCTTGAAATGACAATGTAACTTGTCTTTTGGAAAAGAGATAGACGCTGCATACAGGATTAACTTAGGTGAGGATTAACTTAGGTAGGGTTTGGTTTTTTGATATTTTCAGCTTTCAAGGTTTAGAGTTCAGCATACAGGATTAATTTAGGTGAGGATTTTTTGTTTTGAATCAGTTTCTTTCATGATACAGTGACTGTTATTTGAGTTTAAAGTTGCAAACTTGGACATGGATGGCAATCACCTCCAGGTAATGTAGTAGTGTAGTAGTTTATACTTAAAAACAAGATGTGACAATTTATGATTCATCATAAGCTCCATGGGTATGTGACCAGTTGATTCATGAAAATTGTTGTTGATGACAAATTCAACCTTATCAATATACTTGTACCAAATATTATGCTTATTTATTGGAACGTAGGTTCTCAATATGCGATTTACCTCTTTCACTAATGGTCTTTCACTAAGATTTGCCTGGGGATGATAGACTGAAATGTAGTAATATTTTATACCTAATCTTTCCATAGATTCTTTCCACAATCTGCTTTGAAAACAAGTACCATTATCACTGATTATATATTCAAATTTGCCAAATTCATTTACATATTTTTTAACAACTTTTACTAAATTATGAGCGTTAGCCTTAACTATAGGATACAACTTTGTAAACTTAGTAAAGCCATCATGAATAATGCACATCCATTTGTATTTGCCACCTGGTAGTTCTCCATAAACATCAATGAACACTTTGTGATGTTTTTTTCTCAGAAATTATGGTATATGCATTTCTAATAACTTCTCATTTGATGTCTTTACAAGTTGACAATACTTACAGTATCTTATAGTTTTTGTAACGGGTCTGTAACAATATTTTATGTAAAAAGTCTCTTCAATAAACTTGCATGTTTTTGATATACCTACATGACCTAATCTTTCATGGAACTCAACTATCAATTCTTCATACAGTGCTGAGGGCACACAACTTTCCAAAAACTATTTTTTCCAGATTTTCTAATGAATAAAAGATCATCATTTACTTTAAAAAATTTGTTGATATTCAAATTACCTGTCTCTAAGTTATCTCTTACATTTTTTAACCAAACATCTTCTTTTTGAATTTCTTTGATTTTCTTAACTATTTCAATTAACTTGTTGTCACTCTTGATGATATTTAGTACTCTGAATTCATTTGAATTTCGATTTTCTAAATTACCTTCATAATCAGTTCTAGAAATGTTATCTGGCACAATGTATCCTTTCCTGCTACAAATTCCCACTCAATGTTAAAGTTCTGTAATGCAAGAATCCATCTTCCCAAACGACCATGTCCTATCTTAAATTTTTTTAAGAAAGTCAAAGCTTTATGATCTCTGTACGGACAACTATTTTTTGATTACCAAAATAATTTTGAAGTTTCATTAAGCCAAATAATACAGCTAAACATTCTTTCTCACATATTGTGTAATTCAATTCAGATTTTGTTAAGCTTCTGCTAGCATATGCAATGACACAGTGTTCCTTGTCTTCACTTTCCTGAAATAACTCGGCTGCAATTCCTAAATCACTAGCATCAGTGGCCAAAATGAAACTTTTCTTATAATCAGGATGTTTCAAAATCACACAGTCGATGAATCTATTTTTGATTTCTTGAAAGGTATCATTATCTTTTTCAGTCCAAATGAACTTATTTTTCTTGCATAGAAGATGCTTAAAACGATTTGTCAGGTATGAATAATTTTTCTGAAACTTTCTGTAAAAATTACAGAGACCAATTAATGACTGCAATTGTTTCAAATTTTGTGGAATGGGAAATTTCTGAATAGCATCTTGCTTAGCGTCATCTGCTTCAATGCCATTTTTTCTTATAATAAAACCCAAATAATTTATCTTGTCTGCAATAAATTTTGATTTATTTAGTTTCAATTTCAAGTTACTTTCTCTTAACTTATTGAATAATAATTCAATTCTACTGATATGTTGTTGAAGAGATATACTAGAAATGGCAAGATCGTCAATATAAGCAATAGTAAACTCACAAACCTCTTCACCTAGCATTTTGTACAAGCATTTGATAAATTCAGATCCACTAATATTCAAACCAAATGGTAGATGTGTATATTGATAAGTCTGACCAAAAACATTGAAAGCTTCATATTTTTTACTATCTTCAGTTAATTTTACCTGATTGAAACCTTGAGTGAGATCAAAACTGCTAATGTAGTTGCACTTATTGAATCGAATGAGTAAGTTATCTATTGGTTCAGTTCCTGTAAAATCTTTTATTATGCACTTATTTATCTCTCTTCCATCTAAACATAATCGAATTTCATTATTTGGCTTTTTTACCACTACCATAGGGCTTGTGTATTCAGAGCTACCTGCTTCAATGATTTTCTGATCTAACATTTTCTTTAATTCTTTCTTAACTTGATCTCTATACTGATATGGGATCGGATAACTCTTCTTATCTAATTTCACATTATCTTTCATTTTAAGTTGACATAATCTTTTGCAGATCCAGGACTATCAGAGAAAATATCTTTATTAGTTTCAAATAATTCAATTAATTGGCTTACCAATTCAGGAGATTCACCACTTAGTTGTAATCTTAAATTATCAATCTGCTGATTCCATAAAGTATCAAACGTTTCTTGGTTTCTTTCTATGTTGACATGAAAAATCCTATTGTACTTCAAGGTACGGTATCATTTTTCATAAATGGAAAACAACAATCTTTCAATGATATCATATTTTGATTAAAATCAATAACTGCTCCAGCATCTTTTAAGAGATCACAACCCACCAAAATATCTACATTTAAATCTTGAACTATAAGAAAAACTATTGGCAATTCTAACTTATCAAATAATACTTTTAACATAATCTGTTTATTTACCTTCTTATGTCGCATACCAGTAGCTACAACTATACTTACATTAGGAGCTGGTACTAAGTTTAATTTGAGATTGTTTTTCTTCATTTCATCAACAAGTTTCTCATTAATTACATTTAATATGATTTGATATAATCATATAGTCAATAATTATAGTCAATAATGATTTGATATTTCTTATTGAAAATCTGTACTTCTATTTCTGCTAAATCATATCCAGAAGGTGGAGTGTTCTCTTGTTCCTCCAACAGTTCATTAAAAATACAACCTACCATGTATGGTTCTTCTTGACAAACAGTTTCAGATTTATTCATAGATTCATTTACCTGAATTTCTGGAGCATGTACTATGTTAACACTTGATTCTCTAATATGACTTTCTTGATAACTAGGTATTACTTCATTACTTACATTTTTACAACTGTTTTCTTGCATGTGATCTTGACTGATCAATTCTGGCTTTCTAATTTGTTTGAAGTTGCAGATTCAAAATTTATTTTATTTATGTCTACTGCTATATCAAAATTTGAACTTTCCTTAATTGGGAGAACAGGGCTGTCATTTCGTCTAAAGGAACATTCTGTGTTGGACGATTATTCGCATTCATCTTATTGGAAGTTTGAGCAGGCATATAACCTGGCGGTGGGAGGTTGAAATCTAACTGGTAGTTGTTAGTTGGTCAATTTGAATTAAATTGATTTGAATTCACAAGTTGATGATTTCTATTATCTCTGAAATTATTCTGAAAATTTTGATCTCTATGATCATTATTTTTTGGTCCATTTTGGTACCTTCGATTTTGGAAATAATTCCTACTTCCTTGATACCGCTTGTTATTATCATGAAACATTACACCATTTGAATTCTGAAATCTATTTCTATCATCCCTAGGTTCAATCTGATGAAAACTTATTGTTTTGTTTTGACTTCCAGTTTGAGCATTGTTATGATCACGGGACATTTGTCTGTTTACTTTGTAAGTGTCAGTATTGTCAAACTCATTCAACAAACAAATGAACTTCACTAGTCTTAATATTACAAATGATTGCAGCTGTAGATATGGTTTCATCATAATGACCTTTCAAAATTTTAAAAATAGTATCTTTATCTAAGGCTGGAATTAGGTTCCTAGCAATATTGAAAAGTTTGGCTTATATTTTCCAAATCTCAAATCATTTCTAGCAGATGACTGAATATCGTCTGACCACATTCCAGCAATGAATTTCTCTTTAAATTATTCTTCATAGTTGTTTACATCGAAACAGATAAAAATCCACCAATCATGATGAGCGAAATTTGAATTGAAATTGTTTTCCAAAATACCTTTAATTTTGATCCAGTTTGTGATTTCATTTCTTTCAAGATATTCAGTCAAGTTTACTGAGAAATGCATTGGATTCTTTTTGTCAATTTGCATTTGAAACTCAAACCTATCAAAATTACTATTGTTACCATTATGATTACAAATTGGTTTTGTGGACATGTTTATTTTGTTCATGTTTTTCCTAACCTCGGTTATAGCAGCTGTATTTTCCTGACAGTCTATTTTCAAAGAGGACAATACCTTGATTTCCCTGTCTACTTTTTCGTTTAAATCCACAACCTCTTTTCCAACATGCTTAATACTTTCATTATTTTTTACATTAATAGCATCTTGTGTCATATTTTGTTGCTCAATTATGATCTTATTTTTATTTACACTTTGAACAACTTCATCGACCCTATCAGAAACTTGAATGATTTTGTTTTGCATTGATTTTTCTACATCTAACATCTTGCTACTGCATAAAAAATATTTACTCATTAGAACCTGAACTCTCTCGAACCGATTCCCCACTCAGCAGCATCTCTCATTCACAATCTATCAATATATTCTATCCTACTAATAATTTTTTTTTATAACCAGAGATATATTTTGTAGTTTGGGTCCCACCAGGGGTACCATTTGACATGCTACCAATTTATCCTAATAGGTTGGATAGCATTCACCTATCACCTAAGGAAAGTCATCGGTTCCTAATAAGCTAATATCTTAATATATCATGAATGGATCTAATGCTTATGAATAAGAAATCCAGTTCGGAGCAAATTAAATTATAATTTATTAAAAAATGATTCAAAAATTTCAGTTCACAACAGAACAAATAATCATACATGGATCAAACATAGATTGAACATGATTGAGGTTACTAATATGTTTGTTCTGTTCATTGAAACAGATTCCAACAGCTTTCACAAAAACTCAGAAATTATTACTTCAAAAACAAAATAAAAATATACCTATAACTCATAGATTAAGAATACTTATCTATCGTTTACAGGTTTCAAGACAGGCTTATGGCTTTCAACATTAAATGAGAAATTCAGCACAACATGAAAAGAAAAATTGAAATCTACATTTCATGTATGTTCAATAACATCAATAAACTTTACAGAAACATTTAGATCACAAATAACACATCTTAAATTTCAATTATTTAGGAAAATTTCAACAGAAGCCAACACTCCTAACATAAGCCAGCCATTAAAAAGTTTTAGAGAGAGACCAGAAGCCTTTCCAGTGAAGCCGAGAGATGTCATTAATTGCCAATCAGCAAAGAACACAAGTCTACAAACATTATATCTATTGTTTTCAATAAAACTTTATTTTTAAATTTATTTAAAATTTGATTAACCTTTATGTTGTTTAGAATTATATGTTTATTCAGAAATAGAACTTTGTTACAGTGATTCAGTGGAATGTTCAACACTAGTATATATGATAAATTCCCTGTGAAAAGTTTAGTCCATATATCGATTACACCAATATTTGCTATCAGTTTTATTAATATTTTGAATATCGAATTGAAGATTCAATTTTAATTGAGAAAAAATGTAAAATTATAAAGCTGAATCAAAAATAATTTTAATACTCTATACTTTGAAATATTATTTGGAAATGTGTAACAAATGCTATTGTTTGATTTTTATAATAATTTTCAATTAAGATGACATGCAATGTTTTTGTAGAAAAAATTGTTCCTGTTCTCAAATTTAAAATTTTGAATTTCATTAATTACAATGTAATGTAAGTTTTTTTTATTTTCAAACAGTAAAATTTTTTATGTCAAGAGGGGGGTATTTGTAATATTATATTTTTTCTCAATAAAAATTGAATCTTCAATTCGATATTCAAAATATTAATAGAACTTGATAGTAAATATTGGTGTAATGGATATGCAGACTAGTGTTGAATAACCTACAGTAATAATAAGGTTGTATTTCTGAGGTAACAATTAATAATTCTAAACAACATAAAGGGTAAATAAATTCAAAACAGTTTTAAAATAAAGTTTTATTGAGAATAATAAATATAAATTGTAAACTTGTATTCCTTATTAGTGAGGTTGACAGTTGATGATGTGTTTAGGCGTTCACCCAAAAGCTTCAGGCATTTCTCTCAAGATAAGATGGCTGCTGGCTAGGGTAGAATTGTTTGAGTCCTCTTGAAATTTTTCTACATAAGTGAAGTTTAAAATGTTTTAATTGAGATCTGAATAATTTTATTATGTTATAAATTTGTGTTGAATGTTTTGTGTAATTTTGGAAGCCTGTAGCTAAATAAATGAGTTCAATATGAAGAGATAAGTATTTTAGCTTGTAAGAATTTTCTGTTTAAGTATCAAATGGTTTTGTTAAGTAATTTTTGAGTTGTAAATTGCCGAGGTTTTATGAAAATTATAATTTGATTTGCTCTGAACTGGATTTCTTATTCATAGACATTAAATCCATTCATGATTTATCAAGATGTTAGTATAATTTGAACCAATGACTTTCCTTGGGTGATAGGTGAAAAACTATCAAACCTATAGGATGAAATTGGTAGCACGCCAAAGATATATCGAAATAACAGTAAGAATATTCATTTGTTCAAATAGGGGGTTGCAGTGCTCTATGTAATTGGCTCTGCATACAATTTTCCAAACCTAACCTAACCTAACCAAAACCAAATCTAACCTAACCTAACCTTCCTCTTTTGTATTTTTAGTACTCTTTCTAGATTTTCCTGTGCTGAGGAACACCAGCATATCATCATGTCCTGACGAGTTGTTAAATTTGATTCCTTTGAGAATATGACCAAGTTCCACATCAGTGATGGCATTGAATTGGTTAAAAGCTTGAGCATTTCAAGAGTAACAACAATATAAGTTTATTAGAGATGAAAGAAAAAAAAATACAGGTAATGATAAGAAATCATCATTTCAAATTTAATGAATTATTAGAATTTTCAGTGCAATATCCAGGTATACATCACATGAGAGTTGTAGTAGTGGTTGACCTTGAGACGCCCTTCAGCTGACCTTGAGACACCCTTCAGCTGACCTTGAGACGACCTTCAGGCCGAGTGTTGATAAGGGCATGTTTCATAACAACAGCTACCCATCAAGTCGTAAAGACAGAATGTTGTCTTCTTTGACTCCACCCTTACATTGCTGACATTAGCAGAGTTCTGCATGTAATTCAGAGGTGACATGTGAAGGGGAAGACTCTTCAAACAATTTTCTCTATTACTGATTCTGATCACACTCTCTTCTAATTTCTCCTTATTTTCTCCTTCTTCCATCTGCATTTCCTCCTCACATACTTCTTTCTTCTATGTCATTCACATCTCCTACTCTTCTACATTCTCCAACTCCTTCCATTCCATCCACTTCCACATTAGAAAGAGAACTACTGTTGCAATCTCTTGCTAAATCCATGTGTCTGACTTCCACCTCCATGTTGTCTACCACTTTGCCGTTCACACTTAGTAGTAGTCCATACTTTGGTCTGCCAAGCCGTTTTCAAGCACGCTCGAGACGTGTGCACTCCATCATTGCACTGGCCGATGTTTGCGCGCCGCTCGCCATGCTTCACGAGGCGCACCAATTCGGCACATTCAGCGTACAGTTGACATACAAGCCATGCCACACGCTCTCGACAGGCGGCCTCCATGCGCTCATCACAAGCCATCTCTGTCAGTATGTCCACTGCCGAGTATCTTTCATATATAGTCTTTCATTATCTTTCAGAAATAAGTTGCTGCTTATTAGCTTCTTCTAGCTTTGAGGAAGACGATTACTTTGAGTTCTCAGCAGAAGAACCTCCCAATTGAGTCATACAACTTTTATCGGCGATCGCTGGCATAGTTTGGCGACTTTTATCACCACTTGATACAATTATACAAGTTTTCCCCACATCTGAAGTGATTGGTATAGTTTGGCAACTGCGTTTGGTTATGCAACCTATCTGAACACTTGCTGCAGCTACCAGTAAACTTTGAAAACTTTTATCACCACTTAATACAATTATTATACTTGATACAAGTTTTCTCTGCTTATTTTAAAATAATATTGGAAACTGTTTTCACCACTTATTACACTTATTCAACTCTCCTCTGCTTTTTTCGAGGTCGCCTCCCAATTTTTTCCACTACCTGAAACAGATACCATAAGATAAGGTGAATAGCAACAAAACTGGGGAAAAACTTTCATTCCATTTTCTTCAAATGCATTCAATTATCTAGAATCTGTTCTTTTCATATTGTGGAGTCAGTCTAGTATCTTGGCTCTAATGTCAAACAGCTGTTTCTATCCAGAGTGGCCAACAGAAGGAATAAAATAATAAACAAGGTTGCTATAATTTTATATAAAAAAATGTATGCTCCAAAACTTCATATGTACTAAAAAAGTGTATGAAATATTAATATCAGTAGAATTTTTCTTTCCAAACTGAATTTTTGATGCAAAAACACATTTTTTAATCTTGAAAATATCTTAATACTACAATTAAATATAATTTTTCTTCTGATGCAACTTCTTTGGCATCGTTGAATGTGATGAAAGGCAACAGCACCTTTTGAACAGCTGTGGCAACTTAGGTTATGTTGTTATTCGATTCCGTTTGTGTTCATCTAGTTATTTCAACAACTTTTTATTATTTAATTTATGTTACTTAAAAATTAAATTGTGATAGTTAGGTTTTCAAAATGACCCGATTGTATAAACCTGTTCCTGGAACAAAACTGTGTAAAAAATATGATGAAAATGTGATGTTAGCTGCAATTAAAGACATTGACATCCTACAAATGGAAACTCATTATTATTATTATCAAACTAGGCAAAAGCTACAGAGAAGTAGGGAAGAAATTTAATCTGAATCATACTGTGTTATATAAATATAATAAAAAAAATTAAAATAAAGAAACAATTAAACAAAAAGGAGGACAAACAGTGCTGACTGCTGCAGAAGAGACAATTGTTGACATCTTATCTCAAATTAACAATTTTTTCATGTTTAGTATTATTATGAATGAACATTTTACATTCAATCAAATCTTTAATTGAATGTTTTGAATTTTGAAATTAAATCTTGGCTAAAGTGCACGTCCAGTGCCAACATACCTGTCATCAAATTTTTGGTTGGGATCGATTTAGTATGTTATTTTCAGCACAAAAACACAAAAATTAAACGGTGGTCACTATTCTTTTTAAAATAAACTAAGTTCAAAGTAGCACAACTTTACATGCATTTAACCTATAAGTAGCAACCATAAGTAGCTAAGGACTTAGACCAGTTATAGAATAGACACGGCTCATTATATATTCATACTGAAAGTCGATGAAGCCAACATCTACTGCCAAATCCACCCATCTTGACGTCACGCATCATAAAGAAATTATAGAAAACTTTTTCGAGTTTGTTGTGTAAGTGTTTGTGGTGTTTAACTTACATTGTTGTTGAACAATGCATTGTTATTAGCTTGGTTGTGACGTCAAGATGGGTGGATTTGGCAGTAGATGTTGGCTTCAGAGGCTAGACTTCCCAGCGTGTCTATTCTATAACTGGTCTAAGGCTACGGTTAGGAACAGTGGGGTGGTATACAGTTGTTCGCACTAACAATTGTTCGCATCGCAATCTGTGCGCACTAACAGTTGTTCGCATCGCAATCTGTGCGCGCTTGCAGTTGTGCGCAAAATTTAGTAGTTTAGTGACGTAGGCGCTCTACCTGCCCTCTAACGGAATGTTATCATCAGAACTATGCGACTCTTTAATTTATCACAATGGCATTGGCAACAAAAACTAGCCTAAACCATTATTATACGCATGTCGTATGGTGTTTATAGGTTATTTTATTTCTAGAGGCAAAAACGGTATCGATTTAGAGGTTAAGTTCAAGTTATAAATTTACAATATTAAAAGTAAATAGCAATTTCTCAAGTAGAAAAGTGTTAAGCTTATCTATGTTAAAAGCTGAAATGGTACAATTTTGTATCACTAAAATACTAGGTAGGCTATTACAAATTTTTGTTATAAAATAAATAAATGAATAAGCATTATAAATAAATGAAAAGTTGCATTAGATGATAAAATTTATTATATAATTATTTTCCACAATTATGTTTCATCTGTCCATTAAAAATACTTTGTTGGAAAACACATAGCCTACCTACTTGAAAGAATACTCTTTTAGTTTTTCATGTCATTTTTGCTACTTACTTTCTCATTCAATTATTGTAATTTAACAATTCAAGTTGTCCTATCAAAGATACATCATAAATAGACATACTACATCATAAATAGACATAAACTATGTATAATTGTTAATTATTGGGCAAACATGAGATTCTACAATAATATTTAGACAATTTGGAACTAAATTAGGAAGTTGAAAAAGTTTTGGGCAATAGCCCAAACTTTTTTTTCTTTCCCGATCTTTGTATTATTTAAGCTAACCTAATAAATAAATAATATCTAACGGTTGTTTTATGTAGGATATTGATTAAATCCAAATCTCAAAATCCATAGAAGTTGGCTACAATTTATTAAAGACCTACTATTCACGAATTCAACATATTATTAAGACTTCCTTCAATTAAGATTTCTTAATTCTTTAGTAACTAGCAATAAAATGAGTAATGGAATATCATATAATATTTCTTATGTAGGCTATATAAGAACTAAGTTATACATTTCTATTACAACTAAAGTGAAATGTAGAAATTTTGTTTGATCATAATTTAGTGATCGTTTATTTTTCCTACTCAAATTTTTAAAATCAATACTGAATCTTTACATTAAGTTTTCAGAGAATTAAAATTTTTGTCTGCTATGCACAAACTTATATCATTGGCATACATACAAAATTTGTTTTTGTACTCATTTAGAAACTCCCCCTTCCCACCAATAGATTTATTGTTTTTGTATTAGGCTATGTTATTGTAATATGTATTTTGGACACGATCCATCCGTGAATGCATGGGCATTTACTTTGTGAAACGAGAAGCGCTCTTAGAAAGATTATTATTATAAATGTACATTATTATTTAATTTTGTAATAATTAGAAGTTTTATTTTTATAGATAATACGGCGCATGCTCACTGACCTCTTGTTGAAACTAATGTATGGCTGGTGAACAATATAATATCTAGTATCAGGTCTGTTTTTTTCAGTATCAACCTATCAAATCTAATCTACTCAATTTTTCTAAAATTAATGCTGAATCTTTTCATTGAGTTTTTAGAGAATTTAATATATTGTCTACTATGCACAAACTTCTATCTTCAGCATACATACAAAATTTGGTATTTTGATAGCATCGAGGACACATTTTGGTAAACACCGACCTTCCCCCACCAATAGATTTAACCTTTGCTATTTGAGACTATTGATATTTATTCAATTATGACTATTCATTGTTATACCCTATGTATTTAGGATACGATCCATTCATGGATGCCTAGGCAACATGTAACGAGAGGCGCTCTATAAAAGATTATTATTAATAATAATATTGTAAATTATTATTTAATTTAGAAATTTTCTCTTTTCAGATAATGTAGCACATGCTCACTGATCTCTTGTTGAAACTTGCTGCTGGTTGAAACAGATGTATGTCTGGTGAACAATTTATCAAGTATCAGGTCAGTTTCTTCAATATCAACCTATCAGGTCTTGATAATTTTCAGTTTTTGCTATAGCAAAGTTACTAATTACTTTCAATAGGCCTACCAATTGTATTTTTGCAACATCTTCTACTTGATCTATTATAGCTCCACGAATATCTGTATTTTATTTACGCCCCACTAGGGGGCTATTGCATGTGAAAATAAAACCCAATAATATCAGTAGGTAGTCAGTTGGCTATTAGAATAGGAAATAACCAGAACATCAGCTTGTATTTTATCATGCAACAGGGCCCAGAAAGTCAATGTTGGTGAATCCAAACAAATAACTAATTTTTTTTATTATGACAGTTGTTTTTTTGGAATTAGATGAGGACTGTATGACAGCAGTAGCAATAGGTAGTGCAAAGCGGAACCAATGTCCACGATCAATGTGTTTATCACTCAAATTATAATACTTTGTAATTTGGTTTTATCCATAAACTTGATTATTCGATGCTGAAAATAAGGATAAACTAAACTACTACCATGCGCTCGAAGAGAGCAAGCATGCAGTTGACATCATGTTCTCTCTTTACATCATCATCTCTCTATTTCATAAAACTATTTTTCAACATATTGATTCAATATAGGAAATTTTTTTAATTATTTCCAGACTAATTATTCCTTCTCGACGCAGGCCTAGCCTAATGAGGAGTGCATTTGATATTTTTATTATTGTTTATGCTTTGTAAAATGAAGTGAATAAAGATGATTTTACTTTAATATATGGTATGGAATGAACAAGAATGAATGAGGTGTGGCAAGCAATGCTGATTTCTTAGAGCAGGGTTTCTTTTACAAAAAAAAATATAATTTTTCAATAAGTGTAAATTGTAAGAAAAAAATTGAAATAAAAGCGCCTGTTCTTAAACTATGTTCTACCATACGCAACATAGTATGTTCTAAATAAATAAATAGCATTTTATTACCATTCAACTCATCATAGTTACAGACAATGCCATATTCTAATAATTCTAATTCAAACACAAAACTATATGCTGTTGATTTTACGCATCTATGTTGGTTAGAGAGATCGGATTGATAACTTCATTGCAGAAAGTATTGACTAGATAACTGAAAAGTTTCAATTTCAATATTACTGAAATGATCTTCAAAGCATGGTAATAATGTTATCTCCTGTGTCTTATGTCACAAACTTTTATAGATAATTCTATAGATTATTATTTATTGATTATTGCTAATTTACACAGTTTTATATCACTTTTAATTGGGAGCTTCATCAGCCCCAGTGTCTTCAATAAATCATTAGGTTATATTTACAGTAACTTACATACTCAGTGAGAATTCGTTTTGTCAGCTTCGATTGAACAAAAAAATAGAAGTAGACCATCTAAAGTCCTGCACACACATCGATTTTTGTTCGTACGATATTTGCCGTCCTTAAGAATTCTATCAGATTAAACGGAACTTGACAAACATCGTCTGTTTAATCTAATAGAATTCTCAAGGACAAAAAAAAAATATCGTACGAACAAAAATGGATGTGTGTGCGGATCTTTAGGCTAGATTCACACACATCGATTTTGGTCCTACAATAAAAAATTGAACGTCCAAATTCCAATATAGTTGATATTGGAATATATAGGAGTATATTATTCCAGACAAGAGACGACTGCTACACGGCGTCCGTACGGTAAAAATCGTTGATCGATGTGTTTGTAATCACCCATTCATTTCATTGCGCCACAAAATTGGACGTTCGGTTTTTTATCGTGCGTCCAAAATCGATGTGTGTGAAAAGAAGATTTTGTTTGAACGTCTAGCGTTCCATCGGCTTCACTACCACATAGCAACCAGATGCCAAACAGCTTATGTGAATCTTGAAATATGCTCGATCACGATTATAATCTTTATGGAATTTATGTTTCTGAAAGCTACGGTTGTGCGGTCAAAATTCGAACGAACTTTCATTGAACGTCCACAATCGACTTGTGTGTACCTAGCCCAGTGAGACAATACATTTTTAACTCATAAATGGAATGGTCATTCTTGGAATAGGTTATCTATGTTATGAACATTTGACCATTTCAGATCAGAGATGATCAACAAGAATTCATTGAAAGGTCAATCTACATCGTGTAGCCGCCTAGAATCCTAATCGACTATTATCAGTGATCATCAATCCAAATATCATGAAGATTGAGAATAGATTCAAAGATGATGTTCACATTCAATAAATTGTGTTTGTTTAGAAGATGAAATAGGTGTTATTATTAGAAAATATCTTATAGAGGAAAGATTCATTATTGCACTTTTTATTTTGTTTAATTTTTTTTTAATAATATGCTTATAATTTATTTAGTAATTATGTTTTCCTGTATTACTGATACGTATGTTATACTGTCATGTTTAATAGGGTTTTCTTTTTCAGAAACGCAAAGTGCCAGTAATATCTGCCCCCTCATTACTGCTGAGTAACCGAGAAAGCTTTCCAAAAGACAAAGTTGTTCAACGGTGAGTAATGTCTTGAATATTGATATTAGATAAAAATTTGGGATGGAACCTACTTAAACCACTTGGAAAAACTTTTTGTGATTCAAAAACACCATATTAGAGCTACATTAGGAAAACCCAGACTCTATCCAAGTGAGAGTTGCTTTAGTGGGCTGGATTTTTTAACTGTCAGGCACCCATACATCTAAATCAATCATCTAAATTTCAAATTTCAGATACTGTTTTATCAATTTGTAGAATTGATAAGATCTGGCCATTTTATCACCAGTAAATTTGATAGGAAACTAGTATCCGAAATCAATACATGTAGTGTCTTGAATAATTCAATTTTAGTCCAGCCACTATATGCATTGGTGCTTGCAATTTATATTGTAGTTCTGATTCTTTTATATATTATTTGGCTACATGAGTGAAGTCCAGAACCAATTTTTTCATAGAAAATCTCCGTGTGTAAGATACAGAGTGGCCCAAATACCTTGTATTTTCGGTTCAATTTCCAGTTTTAATCTATTTCCGATAATCAGACAAAAAATTTGATCTTTCCTTTCCTTTCGATTATAAAATTCTGAATAAAATGAGATTTTACTGAACTCTCTATCTTCAATAAGTACTGGGTTAGGATTTTTCAAAAATTTGTGAAATTTAAAGAAAAAATCAATTTTGATTAATTTCATATTTCAACAATATATTCAGATTGTTACCATTTAGATGTATAATTCAAAATCCCTGTGGGCGTATTTTTGAGCTCTACAATTTAAGACCAGGTAGAGTGCTCTATCTCTTCCAGCTACACCTCTGACAACAATGCCCTTTGTATTGTGAAAAAATACCTAATTTTTAGCTTCAACCATCATCACCAACTGCATTATTCTCACTTTGATACAAAAATAAATTCTTCTGTCCGATTGCTAGATTTGCGGAAATAGCTGAAAACTGGATAATGAACCGAAAATACGATGTTTCTGGGCCACTCTGTATCTAGCACAAGGAAATTTTGCCTAAAAAATGTGATTCTGGACTTTTCTCATGTATCCGAGTAATACATTCAAAAATTATAACTACTATATACATTGCAAGCACATCCCCTTTTTTATATCTATATTGACTGGACTAATAGTAGCTTTCATCTAGAGAAATTTCCTCCTATCTTAATATAGAGACTTCTAATTATTTTTATGTAATTTTCAACTTTTCTTTACTTTCCCTTATGCTTTTTCTCTGCTATTTATGTTCCCTTCCTCACTCCCTGTTTCTCTTACCGATTTTCTCAATAAATGTTTGATAGCAAATCCAAGTTTCATGTTATCCCATTATTATCTTCATTGTTATTCAATCATTGAATCTCTGCGCTCATGTTTTTTGAACCTTGCAGGGACTTCAGTTTTAATATATTTATTCATTATACTCTAATTCATCCATTTATGTATTCAATTCATTCATAAATATCTTATTCTTTTTGATGGTATTTATTCATTTTTCATTTTGTATCGTGTATGGAATTTTTCATTGTAATTATGTTTTTGGGACAAATAAATAAAGATTTTATTTGTTGAACTATTTTAGCACATAAATGATAAATCGTTTATTGAAAAAAATTGTACCATAATCTTGTCATATATTTTGTGCCCGTTATAAAAAAATGTATGCTAATTTATTCTGTTGCTTTCTATTTCAGACAACAAAACATGTCACAAAGTCCGCATCGTAGTCAGCTCATCGTGTGTGTTGGTTTTCATACTGCATTTAAGAAACATTCTAATAAAAATATCAAATAATAACATTGTTATTAACGTAGACATTATGCAATCTGTTTATAAAATGTAATCTTTTCTATTTTGTACTTTACAAGATACCTATAATTCTATTTGTGTTCATTTGTGCTTTAAATAACAACGTTAAATTCAAAATTGTAGTAGATACATTTCTTTGTACTCAAAAAAGTGTGTGAATTAACTCATCATTTACATAACCTTTAGACTGTGTATTCCAATAATTGAGGTTTAGAACAGTTGGGGTGAATGCTTGTTGTGTTTACCTTAATCGTATTTGTATATAATAAATTATGGTAGTAATTAATTTAGTATATAATCCCCTGGGCACAATAGTGTGAAATGCGACGGGAGCGTGAAAACATTTTAGCCATGGTTGAAATTTTTAGAACATCAAAACCCAATCGATGTCTAGGAAAGATTGTGGTATCTGGAAAGATTTTGATTGCTTACTGAATGTTCAGAAGATAAATTATGTTTGTCATTTTTCAGCGAAATCGTTAATATTTCATTTTATCGATAGTGTAGTGAGAAATCATCATAATTTTCATTTTATCGATAGTGTAGTGAGAAATCATCAAAATTTTCTTCGGAAGAATTCGTTAGTATTTTTATGATCTACAGCTCAAAAAATGTCGCGCGCCGATAGTTCGATTCAAATTTCCCACTTCGACTAGCATTGGCGGCGCTCTTCGCAATTGGCCAAACTTTCGCGCCAAGGCAAATGATTCGTCGGCCGTGCAGGCAAGTCGCCGGGCTATTATATTCAATTTGGATACGGTTTTATCAGAGTAATAGTTCAGATACTATAAAGCAGCCCTTTTATTCTTATAGTTATTGTAATATTGGATATTACAATATTATCACAACACTTATTCACTCCATTTATTACTAAATAAGACATTATTGAATATCAATTCAAATTTATATTACAGTATTAGTAGTCTACCATTTCCAAGATTATGTATTGAGAGTGTTTATCTCAACTTATTATGTTGTATCGTCACAATTTTCGTTCCGAGAAGTTCAACCTTCCTTCTTTCTCTTTCTTCTTCAGTTTCTTCTCCCTTCATCATCATCATCTACCTTTTTCTGATTCCTGTTTCCTCCTTTCTCGTTCTTCTTCCCTTCGGTTTTTTGGTGTCTTCTCGTTTCCTCCTCATGTCTCTTTTTCTGATTTCCTTCTTCTTCTTATCTTGATCTCCCCTTTCTTCTCTTTCACATTTCTTCTCCTCCCGTACAAGCCAGCTTGGTACTCTTCTATAAATTTTTGTTTCGTTACATTACCTCTCCCTTTTTTATTCCAGGCTTAATAAGTTTCTCTTCACTATCTATCTCTTTCTCAATTTTTCTATCCCCATTCAATCAACTTTTTTCTCCATATTTATTTACTATTGGTCCCAATCTCTCTTCTTCTGATTCCTATTTCCTTTACTATTAATATATATCCCGCTCCTCTTCTTCATTTTCAATATTGACCACAAAAAAAGAACAGAGTAGATCAGTAACGTTAAACTTTTCAAAGACATGAAGTAGGCCTTTATTCACAGTATATTTACATTGAAGTATATAATAAAAGAATTGCTTCATCATCAAACCATTTCATCAATTTCATGTTTCATCATCAAAACGTTATTTTTTCAACATTCATTTCAAATCTAGCAATAATGTTATTCACTCAATTGAATAACAACAATAAGGACAATTTCAAGATGATTAGAAGTCAGGTGAGCAAGGCGAATAATATTAAATTTTAATTGTTAGAATTAAAAAATCAGTAAATTGAGTAGACCAAGATTATTGTTACAATGATTTCAATAGAGTAAACAATCACATAGTTCAGTTTAAAACTGAGATAATCCTATTATATTAAGCGAGCAATTTCTGCTGTTAATAGTATTTGCATTCTGCTATCCAAGTGGCAGCCGCCGGTAAAGCATAGCCTATTGTTGCAGCCACCCTTTGAGTGGAGTATATGTCGTTTTCTTGCCACCCTTTCAGTCTTGAGTCCATCATGAATAATTATGCTGCTTTTGGATTAGAGATTAGACTCATAATTATAATCATAAAAACACTTCATTCACATGGGCTACTTTTTAAATTTATAAAACAATTTGAAAAATCTTGAAGCACCCTAAGATTTTTTAAATTGTTTTATAAATTATAATCATGAATATAAATAATACTATCAGGTAACCTATGATCCGCAAGGGTATTTTTAAATCACTGAATAGATTGATTTAGCTTATAGTTCTTGACTTCAATCAAGCAGAAATCAAAAATCTATTAAAATGAATATTATAATGAATGACGGATAGAATTATCATTTTGATTAGTGTCTCACATTTCAAATTCATCATCCAATATTGCAAATAAAAAATTATTTGATTTTTTTATAATTTATTTGAATTTTGCTCCTCAAATTTATTTGATTGAGATATTGTAATATTGGAAATATGAATGAGATTTTGAATATTGTATGACACAAGATTGTAACCCACCCCCGGCTACAACGTTTTTCCTCCGCCGACAGCGTAATTATTGACCGCCGTGAAGCTGGCCCCACCATATCGAGCCCAAAATTTGAAACATATGCCAATATTCAGGGCTTTTTTTTGGGCTTCCAGAATATCCAAGTTTCAATTTTTGGGCTCAACCGGAAACGGGGTTTATAAGGGTTTATACATTGGCGGGCCAGCTTCACGGTTAGCCATCGTCCATCACCGATCTTGAAGATGAAGGTGTCATTTGATAGAGTGAATTTTGGGCTTTCATTCTATGCCATTTTCAAATTTTGGGCTCAAAAAGTACGACCGTGAGAGACTTTGAAAGTTTTCAAATTCGGCGGGCCAGCTTCACGGTTAGCCCGCGACCATCACCGATCTTGAAGATGAATGTGACATTCGATAGAGCGAATTTTGGGCTTTCATTCTATACCATTTTTAAACTTTGGGCTCAATAATTACGCTGCGGGCGGAGGAAAAACGTTATGGGCCGCCAGGGAAAGTGTATTCCAGAAAAATTTGGAAGGAATCGATGGAACAACTCTTCAGCTATCATATGATACCACTTTCAATTTTTGGGCTCGATAGTCAGCGGGGGGGAAGGGTTGTAGGTAACCAGGTCACTTGCCGCCCCCCAGGGTATGTGTATTCAAGGAAAATTTCATGGAAATCGATGGAACAAAATGTGAGAATATTGATACTGATGGGCACGCATCTTAGAAAATATTGAAACCCCACCTTATAGAAACATATACGGCCAGACAATAATGCATGCAATAAAAAATCCACTTGTCAAATCCACTGAATATAAATTATCATACATAAAATATGTATGATATAACATAAAATATGTGTTTGTCAAGCTCCGTTCAATCTTATAGAATCTATAATCTACATATTATCCGGGCCCCCTGGTGACCCCCCCCCCGCGCCACGGGGGCAGCGGGGGTGTACGTTAGGCCACTGCTTACAATTTGTTTTCTAATAGGAATAGGAACTTTGCACAATGATTTGTGACTAGATAGAGCTACAAAAGAATAAATTATGACAATTTGTCGAATTAATACACACAATGGCGGCCGTTTAAATTTTTATTTATTCTGACCGACCTACAGCTGAATACGTGTGCAGGAGGTTGATAGACTAGTTAGAGAATAAAAAAATTCCCAGATCTACAAGTTTATTGCAGCTAAGGTTTATTGCATTTCGACATCACAATCACAATATTGTTTGGAATAATTCATCTTTGCCAAACACCGCCTATTATTAAATCTGAATAAGAAAAAATTTTGCCAATTTTCAAGAGCGGTGATTCTGAAAGAGTTGAAAATTATAGACCCATTAGTATTCTAAATGTAATAAGTAAAATTTTTGAAAGAGTAGTTTTAAATAGGCTATTGATGCACCTGGAAGAAATTAATTTCATATGTGATGAACAGCATGGGTTCCAGAAAGGGAAATCTACTAAGACTGCAATAGTATCCCTTGTTGAAAGACTAATAGATATAATAGATTCAGGTGAGAAGGCAGCCGCAATATTTCTTGATTTATCCAAAGCTTTTGATTGTGTGAACCATAGAATATTATTGGAAATACTAAAAACTGTAGGTGTGAATGGTATAGAACTAAAATGGTTTGAATCATATCTCATAGGTAGAAACCAGTGTGTTGAGCTTACCAAGGTGGATGAGAATGAAATAGTAAAAATTAAATCTCAAAAACTGGAGGTCCAGGCTGGAGTACCTCAAGGCTCAATTCTGGGTCCCTTACTGTTTCTGTTGTATGTGAACCAATTACCAAAAGAGTTGAAAGATCACAGAGCTCTGTTGTTTGCTGATGACACATCGCTTATCTTTAACAATTATTTATTAGATAGTCTAGAAATAAATGCTTTTACTGGAGTACAGTCAATTGTCCAATTCTTGGAGCAAAGGCAATTAACAATAAATAGTAAGAAATGTCAATTCCTACAATTCGAAAGTAAATATAACTCAGTAGAGGATAGAGAAATAAATGTGTTTGTAGAGGAAAATGAATTAGACCAAGAAGAGAAAGTAGCATTCTTGGGAATTTTATTGGACAGGGAATTAACATGGCATCCTTACATTGAGAGGATATGTAATAAGATATCATCTGGGGTATTTGTCCTGCGGCAGCTTGCTAGGCTGAATGATAAAAAACTACTGTTAACTGCTTACCATGGACTTATACTATCTCATATTAGGTATGCTATTTTAGTATGGGGTAATTCATCTCAACAAAATATGGACAGGGTGTTTAAGATTCAAAAGAAGGCACTCAGATGTATAGAGAAAGTGAATAGGTTAGACTCTTGTAGGCCTTTATTTGAAAAGCTTGGTCTATTAACTGTGCCATCTTTGTATGTATATGAAGTTGTAATGCATGTGAAAACGAGTGGTGTGATCCAGAATTCAGATGTTCATGAGTATAATACGCGAAACAGAGCAGATTTCATATAATGGGTCGCAATAGTAGGTTATTTGAACAAAAACCAGATTATATTGGTAGGAAATTTTATAACAAGCTACCTCAAATCTTGAAAAGTAATGATGATTTGAAGATTTTCAAAAACAAATTAAAAATATTTAGTTGATAGAGCTTTTTATAGTGTACAAGAATTCCTTTCAAACCTAAACTAGGTTGAACTACTTAGTGTTAGAATTATTATGTAATAACATGACTTGTCTTATACTCCATGACTGGAGTCTTTAGGACGTAATCAAAAAAAAAAATTATTTTCAAATACACCGCCTATCATTTAAATTTATTCCAAGTTTCAATCCATACCTATCGTACAGTATATGGCAATGATAAATGATATGCACAAGAAAGTATACTGAACTTGAATTAAAACGTTGAATGTTACAAACTGTTACACTACATTCTATAATAAACATTCTCCAACAGCCTTATGACAGTTCCTCATTTAATATTTTATTCTAATTCAAATTACTAAAATATTATTGAATTATATGGAATATGAATTGATTTGTACAAGAAGTATTATTTATCCATTTAGGGTACTCAATGACAAAAATATACAAGAGTATACAAAATAAATGTTAATTACTCATCAAGAACTGTATCATATAAGATATACCTGATTGGATATAGATATGAAGAAAGTCGTCAAAAATATGATGACAAGCTCAGAAAAGCTAAAATATCATTGAATAATAATTTTTCAACATAAATAAAATTAATGAGAACTCAAAAATTAGTTGAATGTCAAGGTCGGAAGGTTGAATATTATTCAACTTTCTGACCTGAACATTCAACTGATTTTTGAGTTTTCATTTTATTTTTGGTGATCCAAACAATCACCACCGACTTTGAGATTGGGCTGGTGAATTCCAGGGCCGCCAAAGGGTGGGGCGACCGGGCGGTCGCCCCGGCTAGGGGGGCGCCGCGGTCGTATGATGATTAGCGCCCCGACATTTTCGGTTCAAGTACCTTTATTTCACCTTCACGTTAAAGGTCTTTAACCATTTTCTTATCAATCCATTTCTATGTATAACTCATTACTTAGGCCTATATGTGTGGTGTTAATTGTGGCATAAACAATAAAAACTTTGGTAAATACAGTCACTCTACGCATAGCATCTGTGTATATTTTTCCAGTCATTGAGTGAGCCTGTGCGCGCCCACTGCCCCTGCAAACTGCAAGTCGTCATTGGTCGCTTCATTGTCCAATGCTGGGTGATAAAACTTCTTATTTATATCCTCTCTAACTTGTATTCTGCAGGCTAAAACCTATTTATTTTTAAATTTCCATTGATATTTCCAAATTGAAAATTTTTCAATTTAAAATAAATTCAAAATTTTTCAATCAACGGAAATTTAAAATTAAATAGGTTTTAGCCTGCAGAATACAAGGTGAGAAAAGAGTATAAAATAAGACAAGCTGGACCGGATGGTTTAATATGGTTCAAGCATAGGGAACTCTTCTTCAAACTTCGCTTCCTCCATTTGATATGTGCTGGAGACAATAATTGAGGATCCCGGAAGTTTGGAAAGTGGCTACAGTCAAATCTATTTTCAAGAAGGGAGATATAGTCCAGACTAACACCGAAAAAACTTTTATCTAGAGATGAGGTATTTCTTGACCTCACTAGTTACTTCAACAGCTCTCTGGAAGACAGCCTAGGCCTTCGCTGGAGGCAAATAAGAACAAATTAGTGTCGAAAATATAGAAAATACAAATAAAACTTTACTCCTCTCACAACAATACAAAAGAGAAGGTGATTATGATTTTAAAAAGGACAACCTTGGCGAGGATGGATGGAAAGACTATTAAGCATCAGTTACAAATATTCAAATACTCAAATACAAAAGATATAATAAATTATAAATGAACTTAGTTTATCTATGGTTATATTAACGATGTGCTAACATGAATACGCTTGACTATTAATCAGTTACTTAATCGTTGTGTCTCAGGTTTCGAGTAGGCAGAAGGCCTCCTTCAATGGGGCTTTTAAAAACTTGAAAAATATTTGAACGATTTAAATTAAATTTGGAA